>NC_042616.1:585457627-585609190 GCF_901001135.1 Rhinatrema bivittatum | reverse complement strand
CCCACTGCACCCGGCGAAGCAATGCCAGCGGGGGCAACAGTCACCCTCTGTCTCCCTTCTGACAGCTCTTCCTCCTCCTCGATATCAGTGGAATGTCTCCCCCTGCCGCAGATTTCTGGAGGTGGAGGCTAAAACAGGACTAACTGACAATTCTACTACCGAAGATTGCTCAGGTATAAACATCTTCCGTTTCTGATGAGAATCCCATCCAAGAAGATTCTTCTTCTGAATCAGAAGCTAACAGTGCCAGCGCTACCTTGTCACCCGCAAAGTTTTTGCAGGACACTTCTGTCCCCTGGCTGCTCTTGGGTGTGTAACTTTTGTCTGGCTAGACTCTGCCTCCTCTTCACTCTCCTCCAAAACTACAGTGCCAGAAACAGGTGCTGGCGATTGCAAAGTTTCATGGTCTGATTTCTTTTTTTTTGCCATGGACCTGCCATCCCCTACAAAGACGTTTGATTGCGACAGTTGCCTTTTTACCTGTACTGGTGGTGTTGGCGCTGGTGTCTTTTGCGGTGCCTCCGCTGCCATTCCCACTAAGTCGCTTGCATCTCCCTTTCCCTGACATTATGGATTTAATGTCAATGAGTACTAGTGGTAACACTGCCCACTGTCCCACAATAATAATGTTCGGTCAGTTTAAAATAACTAAATTAACAGACCCACTCAAGAAGAATTGCTCAGTCCTGTTTAAAATAACAAAATGAACGGACCAAGTCAAGGACAATGCGGTTAAGTCTGTTTAAAAATAGCAGATTGAACAGACTCGCTGAAGGCCAATCTTCACTCTGTTTATGCCCACTGCCTGCCTGGCAATGCACGGAATGTGTCTGTCTGTGTGTGTGCAGTGAGTGCACAGAGAACAAGCTTCCTTTTCAGTAGATATGAGGCAGGGTACTCCCAGCCCTGGAACTGCTGCCCACCCAGCACTGAACCACTCAAGGACAATGCGGTTAAGTCTGTTTAAAAATAGCAAATGTAACAGACTCGCTGAAGGGCAATGTTCACTCTGTTTACAATGCCCACTGCCTCACTGCCTGCCTGGCAATGCACGGAATGTGTCTGTCTGTGTGCACTGCAGTGCACATAGAACTAAAGTAGATATGAGGCAGGGTACTCCCAGCACTGGAACTGCTGCCCACCCAGCACTGAACCACTGAAGGAGAATGTGTTCACTCTGTTTACAATGCCCACTGCCTCACTGCCTGCCTGGCAATGCACGGAATGTGTCTGTGTGTGTGCAGTGAGTGCACAGAGAACAAGCTTCCTTTTCAGTAGATATGAGGCAGGGTACTCCCAGCCCTGGAACTGCTGCCCAGTGCCCACCCAGCACTGAACCACTCAAGGAGAATGCTTTAAGTCTGTTTAAAAATAGCAAATGTAACAGACTCGCTGAAGGGCAATGTTCACTCTGTTTACAATGCCCACTGCCTCACTGTCTGCCTGGCAATGCACGGAATGTGTCTGTCTGTGTGCACTGCAGTGCACATAGAACTAAAGTAGATATGAGGCAGGGTACTCCCAGCCCTGAACTGCTGTCCAGTGCCCACCCAGCACTGAACCACTCAAGGAGAATGCTTTTAAGTCTGTTTAAAAATAGCAAATGTAACAGACTCGCTGAAGGGCAATGTTCACTCTGTTTACAATGCCCACTGCCTCACTGTCTGCCTGGCAATGCACGGAATGTGTCTGTCTGTGTGCACTGCAGTGGCACATAGAACTAAAGTATATATGAGGCAGGGTACTCCCAGCCCTGGAACTGCTGCCCAGTGCCCACCCAGCACTGAACCACTCAAGGAGAATGCTTTTAAGTCTGTTTAAAAATAGCAAATGTAACAGACTCGCTGAAGGGCAATGTTCACTCTGTTTACAATGCCCACTGCCTCACTGTCTGCCTGGCAATGCACGGAATGTGTCTGTCTGTGTGCACTGCAGTGCACATAGAACTAAAGTAGATATGAGGCAGAGTACTCCCAGCCCTGGAAATGCTGCCCAGTGCCCACCCAGCACTGAACCACTCAAGGAGAATGCTTTTAAGTCTGTTTAAAATAGCAAATGTAACAGACTCGCTGAAGGGCAATGTTCACTCTGTTTACAATGCCCACTGCCTCACTGCCTGCCTGGCAATGCACGGAATGTGTCTGTCTGTGTGCACTGCAGTGCACAGAGAACTAAAGTAGATATGAGGCAGGGTACTCCCAGCACTGGAACTGCTGCCCACCCAGCACTGAACCACTGAAGGAGAATGTGTTCACTCTGTTTACAATGCCCACTGCCTCACTGCCTGCCTGGCAATGCACGGAATGTGTCTGTGTGTGTGCAGTGAGTGCACAGAGAACAAGCTTCCTTTTCAGTAGATATGAGGCAGGGTACTCCCAGCCCTGGAACTGCTGCCCACCCAGCACTGAACCACTCAAGGACAATGCGGTTAAGTCTGTTTAAAAATAGCAAATGTAACAGACTCGCTGAAGGGCAATGTTCACTCTGTTTACAATGCCCACTGCCTCACTGCCTGCCTGGCAATGCACGGAATGTGTCTGTCTGTGTGCACTGCAGTGCACATAGAACTAAAGTAGATATGAGGCAGGGTACTCCCAGCACTGGAACTGCTGCCCACCCAGCACTGAACCACTGAAGGAGAATGTGTTCACTCTGTTTACAATGCCCACTGCCTCACTGCCTGCCTGGCAATGCACGGAATGTGTCTGTGTGTGTGCAGTGAGTGCACAGAGAACAAGCTTCCTTTTCAGTAGATATGAGGCAGGGTACTCCCCAGCCCTGGAACTGCTGCCCAGTGCCCACCCAGCACTGAACCACTCAAGGAGAATGCTTTTAAGTCTGTTTAAAAATAGCAAATGTAACAGACTCGCTGAAGGGCAATGTTCACTCTGTTTACAATGCCCACTGCCTCACTGCCTGCCTGGCAATGCACGGAATGTGTCTGTCTGTGTGCACTGCAGTGCACATAGAACTAAAGTAGATATGAGGCAGGGTACTCCCAGCACTGGAACTGCTGCCCACCCAGCACTGAACCACTGAAGGAGAATGTGTTCACTCTGTTTACAATGCCCACTGCCTCACCTGCCTGCCTGGCAATGCACGGAATGTGTCTGTGTGTGTGCAGTGAGTGCACAGAGAACAAGCTTCCTTTCAGTAGATATGAGGCAGGGTACTCCCAGCCCTGGAACTGCTGCCCAGTGCCCACCCAGCACTGAACCACTCAAGGAGAATGCTTTTAAGTCTGTTTAAAAATAGCAAATGTAACAGACTCGCTGAAGGGCAATGTTCACTCTGTTTACAATGCCCACTGCCTCACTGCCTGCCTGGCAATGCACGGAATGTGTCTGTCTGTGTGCACTGCAGTGCACATAGAACTAAAGTAGATATGAGGCAGGGTACTCCCAGCACTGGAACTGCTGCCCACCCAGCACTGAACCACTGAAGGAGAATGTGTTCACTCTGTTTACAATGCCCACTGCCTCACTGCCTGCCTGGCAATGCACGGAATGTGTCTGTGTGTGTGCAGTGAGTGCACAGAGAACAAGCTTCCTTTTCAGTAGATATGAGGCAGGGTACTCCCAGCCCTGGAACTGCTGCCCAGTGCCCACCCAGCACTGAACCACTCAAGGAGAATGCTTTTAAGTCTGTTTAAAAATAGCAAATGTAACAGACCGCTGAAGGGCAATGTTCACTCTGTTTACAATGCCCACTGCCTCACTGTCTGCCTGGCAATGCACGGAATGTGTCTGTCTGTGTGCACTGCAGTGCACATAGAACTAAAGTAGATATGAGGCAGGGTACTCCCAGCCCTGGAACTGCTGCCCAGTGCCCCACCCAGCACTGAACCACTCAAGGAGAATGCTTTTAAGTCTGTTTAAAAATAGCAAATGTAACAGACTCGCTGAAGGGCAATGTTCACTCTGTTTACAATGCCCACTGCCTCACTGTCTGCCTGGCAATGCACGGAATGTGTCTGTCTGTGTGCACTGCAGTGCACATAGAACTAAAGTATATATGAGGCAGGGTATTCCCAGCCCTGGAACTGCTGCCCAGTGCCCACCCAGCACTGAACCACTCAAGGAGAATGCTTTTAAGTCTGTTTAAAAATAGCAAATGTAACAGACTCGCTGAAGGGCAATGTTCACTCTGTTTACAATGCCCACTGCCTCACTGTCTGCCTGGCAATGCACGGAATGTGTCTGTCTGTGTGCACTGCAGTGCACATAGAACTAAAGTAGATATGAGGCAGAGTACTCCCAGCCCTGGAAATGCTGCCCAGTGCCCACCCAGCACTGAACCACTCAAGGAGAATGCTTTTAAGTCTGTTTAAAAATAGCAAATGTAACAGACTCGCTGAAGGGCAATGTTCACTCTGTTTACAATGCCCACTGCCTCACTGTCTGCCTGGCAATGCACGGAATGTGTCTGTCTGTGTGCACTGCAGTGCACATAGAACTAAAGTAGATATGAGGCAGAGTACTCCCAGCCCTGGAACTGCTGCCCAGCCAGCACTGAACCACTCAAGGAGAATGCTTTTAAGTCTGTTAAAAATAGCAAATATGAGGCAGAGTACTGCCAGCCCTGCCTGGCACTGCCCAGGATAAAATGTACAGACTCACTCAATAAGAATGTTCTTTTTTTTTTTTCCCTAACAAAGAATCTGTTCTGTGTTGTCTATCAAATCTGGTTCTGTTCTGTGTTGTCTATCAAATCGGGTTCTGCTATCTTCTCTGCCTCAGCCTGCCTAAGCCCACCCAGCACGATCCCATCCCACCTCCCCACTGAATCGCTGAAAATGTCCGTCAGTCCTCGTGCTGCTGCTGCTTTTATAGTGCTGCTGGCTCGTCAGGAAATCCTCAGAGAAGCACGGAATGACAGCGCGATTCGCTGCATTCAGTGCTTCTCTGAAAAGGTGAACGCAGATTCGCTGCGTTCCGGTATCCATGCCGACCTGTCCCACCCTTTCCTGTGAGTCACTGAGACTCACAGGACAGGGTCAGACAGGTTGGCATGGTTACCGCAGGGGCGCCGCCATTTTCAGGTAATCCGGGGCTCCGAGCTCGAGTCGCAGGTAATGGCGGCGAGAAAGCGCGCGCATGGCGATTCGCCGTATCCGACATATCTATGTTCATTTATGTCGGAAATCTGCTCGTATACGCCCCATCTTTTTTTTAAGTTAAAAAAAAAATTTGAGTTGCGTTTTCCATATGCGGTCAATCCGAATGCACATCCCTACTAAATTCTAAGGATCTCCCTAATTCAGGATCTTGAAGGTACAAACCTTAATATTGGCTTATTTTTTCTACCCCAACCCCAGTTTTTTGTGTTTCTTTTATTTTGTTTTGGGGTAGAGGCAGGAGAGGGCAGGAATGGATTGAAGGGATCGAATTGTCCCAAATATGGTTCCTCACTTCTTTTATTTAAAACTTCCAGTAGAATTCTTAGAAATGTCCAATAGAATGATTAATTATCCTAATGATCATAAGTGTAACTTTCTAGAATCCGAGGGTTCCCTTCTTTTGTCCTGAAGCCTACTTTTTTGGGCTTTTGCAGTGAACACTTGTGCCACTGCCTGCTATTGTTGCTTTGGGCAATGTAGATTCTTTTTTCAATAGAGGGAAGCATGGCCTGCCTATCAATGTAAGACAGCAAATATGTTTATGTAAGAAAATGTTGGCCATCCTAACATTTATGAGCCAGCATTCAATTAGAGCTGTGAGTCTGTAGTCTAAACTTGTACTCATTTCTCTCACAGGCAGGGGTAAATTAAGAGAACAGAGAACATTCAGAACTCTGCATCCATTTTAAGCTATAATGAGACCAAACAAATGCATCTTGTTTGGAGGCCTTGCATTTTCTAACACTCAGGCATCTGCTACAGACACCAGAAAGAATGATAGCTTTCTAGCTCTATTGTATTACTCACTTCTGCGTAGAATTAATAGATAGAGGCTGCAAAGGAAATAAAGGGAGCCTGCAAATTCACCACACTACAAAGAAGGCCGAAAAATGACCTAAGAAAACCAAGCAGACATTTCAAAGCTTTTCTGGTCTATGCCGGGTTCTTCCACCTTCCCTTTGCAGAGAGGGACTTTATGTACCCAAAAGTGCAGAAACTGCTCCTGAGTTTATTTAGCATTGGATGTTTGGAAAAAGAAATATCTTTCATAGGGAAAATAATACTCTGAACCAATTCCAGGTCAATTATAGACTATTTCTAATGATCCCAACTCCTCCAAACTTGGACTTCAAGTTTGCTTATTTGCTGGGCCATCGGAAATGATTATTTGCATACCACTAAAATTGGTAGAACTGAGCCTATGTGAATTTAGTGAGGAAATAAAAATTTAAAAACCCCACTTCCCTATAAATGGATGGCTTTTCTCAAAAGGAATGCACTGGTGCAGACTCAGTAAAAAAAAAAAAAAAAAAAAATCCTTGAGTCTAAGAAAGTGTACTAAAGGAATGGAAGTGATGCTATCTATTGGTAACGCAAATCTATCAATAAAGACATGCCCATTTCTACCTGCAGGTCATTTATGGATAGGAAAGTTTGGTGCTCTTTCGAATAAAGATTAAAAAGTAAAACAAATGTTTATTAAATAAGAAATGTGGAAAAATCAGTGATATTCATAAATGTTATTGGATAATTGCAGCATGGGTTCCTTTTGTAATGTAAGATGGTCATTTTTCTGTAAAGAAATAACTACAGTCTTAAATTCTATTTTGGACTGGTAGTTTATACCTCTTCTTATTTTAATGACCAAAATTCTTCCTTTTGCAGAAATATCTATTGCCCCCACCCCCACTCAGCTATTACATATGTACAAGAATAAACAATATTGGTGTTTACCATACAAAACACATTTTCAGAGAGTTTATAGCATTTGTACTTTTTATTGTGTAGAAATAGTTGTTGCTACAGAATGAAATTGAAAGTGTGTTCCTCTTATTTTTTTTTTTCTACCTGGTCTACAAATATTTTGTTTAGTGTCCACCAAAGAAGAGATTGAGAAAGTGGCTCTGGCAGTTGGCAGGAGTATTTTTTTGAAGACAATTAATATGCTGAGTCAGATATGTGGGCCATGTGCCACATTGGTGACCACATGTGGTGCTGAAGTGACAGCATTTTTCGGAAGTCTCTGCATTGCCCATGCAGTTCCTATGTGGAAGCAGCCCTGCAGTTCTTTTCAATTTTTTTTTATTTTTTTTTTGCCAAGTTTGTCTGATGTGTGGGTGTTTTACTTTTGCCATGGTTGTGCAGATACATCACAAAATTTATTCTTCTTTCTTTTTTCTAGTTAGCCTGACAAACCTATTAATGCACCTGGAAGACAAATGACATGCCTCCCCTCAAGGTAATTTCCCAATTTTATACCCCTCATTGTGGAGTCCCTATCAGAATGTGTTTTCCCATTGGGTGCATCTGCCATCTCCTATAAGGTACTTACCATACCAAATTTCAGGCACAACTTTAATCCTTGTTTTGGGTGCCCCCAAAGGCTTCTTCTGCACTACAAGTGTGTGGTTTACTTTCTGTAGCTAAGTAGGATGAAGCAGATCCCCAGTCCAACTTCTCTCACAGCCTGAAGTGAGATGGACTTTCCTACTTTCTGGAGGTCTTTATGCCTGTGATACCTGATTGAGTGGCTCCTGTGTTATCAGTGTAACAAACTGTACTTCAGCCCTTGGGCCTGGATTCATCATTCATCGCAGAATATTGAATCTTGCAAAAACGGGGGGGCGGGCCTGTGAAAACCCGCAGCCTTCACACCACGGCAGTACGATTTTGGCGGCTGCAGTGCGCCGCCTGCCGGCGATCGCACCGAATAGCAACACCATGAAAGGTGGTGCTATTCGGCACGCTACTGCCGACGATAATGTTAGTAACATTATCACCGGCAGCGAAGACACTGCCGACTCCGCCCCCTCCCCACCATGACTCCACCCCCCACCCCAACTCTGCCCCCAATCTAATTTACATTCTATCGCACGTGAAAAGGGCCTTTTCGAGTGCGATAGAGGCTTAACGCATGCGATACGGCTGCATCGCGTGCGATAAGCCTTTGACCTCTTAGGGGGTCATTTTCAAAAGCGATTGCACGTGATCACTAAATGGGGGCAGAGTCGGGGCGGAGTCGGCCACGGAAGAGGAGGAGTCAGGGAGGCATTGGGGCCGACTCTGCGGAGACATCGCTGGCGGCGAAAGGTAAAGACCCTTATCGCTGCCAGTTTTGCACCGAATAACTACACCTTTTATGGTATAGTTATTTGGTGTGAAAGCCGGCAGCCAGCACACTGCAGTGGTGCAATGGCTGCCGGCTTTCGCAGGCCTGCCCCCTGCTTCATCCCCACTTCACCCCCCTGCCCCCCGTTACCACTGGTTTCTCTAAGGTCTGTGACCTTAGAGAAACCAGGCCTTAGTTTGCTCATTTCCCACTTTAAGCCAGACAGCTGAGCACAGACAGGGTAACCTTGAAGCTTCCACATGGTTTGACTGAATATTGAAGATCCACAGATAGTACACTATAATTTTTCTCCTTATCTTCCACTCTTGCACGTAATTATAGAGAAAGAAAACATAAAATACCATGGTCAGTTTTGCCTAAATGAGCAGGCACAACTGAAATTCTCTTCAGTCAGGGATTATTTATTGTGGAAGCAAGGTGGGTTGTAAGGATTGTATATTTACACAACTTTAGCTGCAAACCTTCTGCAGAGTTAGAAAAAAGTTTAATTTTAAATGCCCGGCACGCATAAATTCCGGAATTTATGCACGTGGCCGGGCCTTACGCGCGCCAGGTGAATCTTCCAAGAGACCCGGCCACGCACGTAAAGGCCGGTACGTGCTCAAGTGCTGGGCCTCTTGGAAGGGGTGGGCCAGAAGGTGTAATTTGGGTGGGGAGGGGAGGGGCGGGGAGCGGGCTGGGACAGTGCCATTGTTCATTGGCCCGGAGCCTCGCTTGCCGGCCAGCTGCCAGCACACGCAACTTACTTCAACTCAGAAGCTGAAGTTGCCCCAAATAGGTAAAAAAAAATGTATTTAGGGGTTTGGGAGGAGAGGGGAAGGGGAAGGGAGGGTAGGGTAGGGGGTAGGGAAGTTCCCACCCAGTCGCTCCTTAATTGGAGTGGACTGGGAGGGAACTGGGGAAAGCTGCGATGCATCACCGTGCAAAAGTAGCTAAAATCTATCCTTCCTTGCGTGCGCTGCGCGCGGCCCACCGATTTTATAACATGTGCGCGCCAGTGCGCACATGTTATAAAATTGCATGTCCAAGTGCACAGGCTTCCTGGAGGTAGCACACATATTTTTTAAAAATCTACCCGATATTTATTAAGCAAGCAAGTTAACCTAATTCTAATATATTTCTCTCTAAACTCAGCAGAAATAGGAGTTCCAACCTCCCCCAAGAAAGAACCTTGTTTATTTATTTATTGATTTATTTATTTAAAAACTTTTCTATACCGACATTAAGTTAGGGACCATCATAACGGTTTACAATTAGGCACAAATAATAATCTTAGAAACTATTTAGTTTTGATTCCATCCTCCGAGGTTTTGATTCTGTTACCCAGTACATGTTAGTTCCACTAGATATCACATCTGCTTTCGATACATTGAACAATAACATTTTGATTACCCACCTCATAATAATTGGGACAGCTGGGTCCATCCTAGTATGGTTTAAATCATATTTTTCTAATCATAAACAACAAATCAGACTTCTTCTTGTTTTTTTATTTGCACTGGTGTACCCAGGGTTCCTCATTCTCCACAGCATTATTTAACATTTACTTAACACCTCTTTGTCATTTACTATCCAACTTTGGCATCTCATGCAATCTGCACATTGACGACATCCAGTTTCATTTCCCATTAAAATTAACTTGGAACAATATAGTCAAATTTGCTGCCCTATGCCTTTCCTCAATAAAATCCTGGCTCTCACATCATACATTTTCACTAAACATAAAAAAACTGAGATAATGATATTAGGATGTCTATTGTATCAAATTCCCCTGGCATTTCAATTTGGCAGCAATGATCTTAAAATATCCAAAACAGCTCGCAGTTTAGGAATTACTCTTGACTCAACTTTGTCAATGGTAGCCCATATACAAACCGTTGTTTAGAAATCCTTCACAAAGCTTTGACTTCTCCGTCACCTCAAACCTCTATTAAACTCCTCTAACTTTATGGCAATATTACAGTCCTTGATTCTCAGCAACCTCGACTAATATAACTCACTATACATTGGCCTTTCCAAGATTTCACTCAAACCACTGCAAATAATCCAAAACGCTGCTGCTCAAATGCTTACTGGAACCTCAATCCACAAACACATGACCCCAGTCCGATATACTACAATACATTGTCTGTCTATAGAATGGTGTATTCAATTTATTTATTTATATATCTTTATATACCGACTTTCAAGTTCATTTCAAGGCGGTTTACATTCAATTGAGTTGCAGTAGCAACACTCAAAAATTACACAAATATAAAACATATCCTAATACATCTTACATTACCATGATGTAGTTAAACTAAAACATTTTACAAAATAATCGTAGAACCCCACCCATTCATATTATTACTTAAAATTACCCTACTTTCCATACATTTAACCCCCCCAATCATATCTTCTCTATTGCTCATAAGTTTAACCCTCCTCTCCGCTCCCTTATCCATCTAATCTTCATCCTTTTAACCCTTCTCCACCCTTGCTGTAGCTACTTCATCTATAGAAATAGGATAGTCATCTCAGTTAGTTGGGAAAAGCCTGTTCAAATAGCCAGGTCTTTATTTGTTTCCTGAAGATATTTATATTCTCTTCTAACCGGATCTCAACAGGCAGAGAATTCCACATCTGTGGTCCCGCCAAAGACAAAGATCTCTCTCTTACTGAGCTCAAATGAGCCAGTTTGGGTGATGGAATAGTCAATAAGGCCTGTCCAAGTGATCTCAAATTTCGTGCTGGAACATGAATGCGCAATGAAGCATTTAGCCATTCAGAGTTCCTACCGTACACAGCTTTATGAATTAATGTTAAACATTTATATTGTATACGAAATTGAACCGGTAACCAATGCAAACCCATCAATACAGGAGAGATGTGATCAAACTTCTTAGTATCGGTTAGAAGTCGCGCAGCAGAATTCTGTAAGAGTTGTAGTGGGCGAATAGTTAGTTGTGGCACTCCCAACCATAGGGCATTACAATAATCCAATTTGGGTAAAATTAATGCCTGGACAACAATTCGAAAATCATTAGAATGCAATAACGGTTTTAATCTCCTTAACACATGTAATTTATGAAACCCATCTTTTATAATCGTCTTAACTGACAATTTCATGCTGAGCTCTGAGTCAAGGATACATCCTAGGTCTCTAAGATCCTGTTGGATCTTATACGTAGGGAGACAGTTTGAAATTTCCGTCTCTATCCTCTCAGTTACCTTATTGCAAATAAATAGCATTTCAGTTTTTGCTTTATTTAATACCAAGGACATATGTTTGAGGAGTTGGTTTAGTGAATTATAATACACCTCCCAAAGTTTTAATGTGGCTGCCAGGGAATCTTTAATAGGTAACAGTATCTGAATATCATCTGCAAACAGATAGTGTACCAATCCCAACCCTGATAGAAATCTACATAGTGGAGCCATGTAGATGTTAAACAATGTCGGTGACAAAGATGAGCCCTGAGGGACTCCAGTATGGAGATCAACTAGCTCCGATTCTACTGTTCCAAGTTTAACTCTAAAGGATCTGTTTGTAAGAAAAGATTTAAACCAATCAAGTGTTTTATCCTGGAGGCCAATTTCACTCAATCTTAAAATGAGTGCTTCGTGACTAACGGTGTCGAATGCCGCCGATACATCCAACAAAATTAATAAGTAGAATGTATTTTGGTCAAAGCCTCTCTGAATCGTATCTACCAGTGACAATAAAAGAGTTTCCGTGTTATGGGACTTCCGAAAGCCATATTGAGATGGAAATAATAGCTGATGTTCTTCCAAATGCTCCATAAGCTGTCGATTGACTACCTTTTCTAATAATTTCGCCAAAAAAGGTAAGATAGAAATTGGTCTATAATTTGCTAAAACTTCCGGATCTAAATTAGCTTTTTTCAAAATAGGCTTTACTATTGCACTTTTTAAGTCATCTGGAACAACACCGTCTTCTAGAGATAGATTAATCAAATCAGCTAATGGTTTTGCTATGATATCTTTTACACTCTTCAGATGATTAATAGACATTTTGTCCATAGGATGGTTAGCAGGTGTCATTTTTTTTATTAGATTTACTATCTCTAGCGATGAAACTAGATCAAAGGTTGGCCAATTAACCGACGGGTTAGTTGGTAGAGTAATACTTTGTGGGTCCATCGAACTTAGTTCTTGTAGTACTACTTGAATTTTTTCTTTGAAAAAAAAGGCAAATTCATTGCTTTTATTTTTTACATTGGTATCCCAGGTAGGCAAATTGCCTCTAAGATTGGTAAGTTCTGAGACATATTGAATTAAGATCCTCGAATTAAACTGGAATTTATGAATTCTCTCGGAATAGTAGTTACATTTAGCCATATCAATTGATTCTCTATAGTTGTGTAGAGCAGCTCTATAATTTACTTGGGATACATCATTTCGCATTTTTCTCCAAATTCTTTCCAATTTCCTAACTCCTTTTTTAAGATCTTTTAGATAAATAGAGAACCAGGGAGCTCTATATTTACCTTGAATAGGAATCCACTTCTTACTAGTAGGACATAATTTATTTGCTAGCTCAGACATAACTGAATTCCATGAATTAACTGCATCAATGGTATTAGATCTGTTTAATGATTTCATAGCTTCTGGAAAATTAGCAACTAAGTCTTCAGTTGTACATGACTTTTTAACCTCAATTTCTATTTTATCATTTAATATAGTTTTAGTCTGAGGCCTTTTAAGAGACAATGTTGTAGTAATTAAATAGTGATCCGACCATGGTACAGGCAAGATGTTAGGTACTGAATTAGCCTTAAGGGCATCATTTATAAACACCAAATCCAGAGTATGTCCAGCCCTATGGGTGGGAGCATTAATAATTTGTACAAAGCCTAATGCTTCTAACGTATTTAAGAATGAATCACAGCTGGCTGTACGTGGACATAGGTCAACATGAAAATTAAAATCACCCATAATAATAGTTGGCACTTTCATATCAATCATAGATGAAAACAACTCTATAAGTGGGGAACAGTTATGCTCTAATAAACCCGGGGGAGTATATACCAAACAAATTTGTAGTAAACTTGATTTAAATAACGCAACTTCATACCGTATGGCAATATTAATTTTTTGTTGAATTACATGGTAGGTTTTGTTATCTAGCAATAATAGGCCCCCCCCCCTTTTTTATCTATCCTGGGACATGAAAAAATATCGTAATCATCATGAGGTAACTGGTTGATAAGTACTGTATCCGACGAGCGTAACCACGTCTCGATAATCACACAAATATCAGGTTTATGGTCATTAAGATGATCAAGAACCACTGGAATCTTTTTACTAATAGATTGTATATTAACCAGAGATAACGATAGCATTGCTAGTGTTATAAACTGATGATTAGGAGTAGAGGAAACTTTGGTCAAATAACGCTGCCTAGGTCTTGACCGTTTCCAATCTTGATAAACAAAATCTCTATTATAGCTAATTTTGACTGGAATCGGATATCCGGCCATACTGCCCTTAGTACTCGCAGCCATACTGCCCTGAGTACTCGCAGCCATACTGCCCTGAGTACTCGCAGTAGTTAAAATAATATAAAATTACACTAACCTACACTTGGCACCAAGCTCCAGATAATTTTATACTCACTATTAGTATGACAGTTAAATAAGACTATTGGCTACCAAAGGAACCAAAAAGCAACCAGAATTACTCAATCCATCGCAGGTTTCTTCAAATGTCAGGAACAACCCAGGTCTTTCCTTTCACTTATATAATTACACCAACCTAACCACTATAACAACTAACCAATAAGTGTACACTACATATACAGAAAACAGCTTAGCTCAGGTTTCGCGAAGGGGCTCGCAAAGGGGCAAGCCCCTTTTTCGCGCCCCTTCGTCGCGCGACGCCCCGGCGTGCGATGCCTCTGGTGCGACAGCAATTTAAAAGCATCTCCCCTTGATGACGTGTGAAGTGGGGCGTGTCCAGCCAAAACCGGAACGCTGTGTTACAGGCAGGGTTCGGGGTTCACCCGATGGTAATTAAAAGTCTAAAAATCGCTGAGATATCCTGTAGGCTGTAGCAGTCGTAGAGAATACAGGCAAGCTCCAAAACTTGTCCCTCCGGCGCCACAGCGATTTAAAAGCGTCTCCCCTTGATGACATGTGAAGTGGGGGCGTGTCCAGCCGAAACCGGAATGCTGTGTTACAGGCAGGGTTCGGGGTTCACCCGATGGTAATTAAAAGTCTAAAAATCGCTGAGATATCCTGTAGGCTGTAGCAGTTGTAGAGAATACAGGCAAGCTCCAAAACTTGTCCCTCCGGCGCCACAGCGATTTTAAAGCGTCTCCCCTTGATGACGTGTGAAGTGGGGGCGTGTCCAGCCGAAACCGGAACGCTGTGTTACAGGCAGGGTTCGGGGTTCACCCGATGGTAATTAAAAGTCTAAATATCGCTGAGATATCCTGTAGGCTGTAGCAGTCGTAGAGAATACAGGCAAGCTCCAAAACTTGTCCCTCCGGCGCCACAGCGATTTAAAAGCGTCTCCCCTTGATGACGTGTGAAGTGGGGGCGTGTCCAGCCGAAACTGGAACGCTGTGTTACAGGCAGGGTTCGGGGTTCACCCGATGGTAATTAAAAGTCTAAAAATCGCTGAGATATCCTGTAGGCTGTAGCAGTCGTAGAGAATACAGGCAAGCTCCAAAACTTGTCCCTCCGGCGCCACAGCGATTTAAAAGCGTCTCCCCTTGATGACGTGTGAAGTGGGGGCGTGTCCAGCCGAAACCGGAACGCTGTGTTACAGGCAGGGTTCGGGGTTCACCCGATGGTAATTAAAAGTCTAAAAATCGCTGAGATATCCTGTAGGCTGTAGCAGTCGTAGAGAATACAGGCAAGCTCCAAAACTTGTCCCTCCGGCGCCACAGCGATTTAAAAGCGTCTCCCCTTGATGACGTGTGAAGTGGGGGCGTGTCCAGCCGAAACCGGAACGCTGTGTTACAGGCAGGGTTCGGGGTTCACCCGATGGTAATTAAAAGTCTAAAAATCGCTGAGATATCCTGTAGGCTGTAGCAGTCGTAGAGCATACAGGCAAGCTCCAAAACTTGTCCCTCCAGCGCCACAGCGATTTAAAAGCGTCTCCCCTTGATGACGTGTGAAGTGGGGGCGTGTCCAGCTGAAACCGGAATGCTGTGTTACAGGCAGGGTTCGGGGTTCACCCGATGGTTATTAAAAGTCTAAAAATCGCTGAGATATCCTGTAGGCTGTAGCAGTCGTAGAGAATACAGGCAAGCTCCAAAACATGTCCCTCCAGCGCCACAGCGATTTAATACAAGTTAATAACCATAATACATAACCTGCTCACAAATGTCAAGTCACCATGGATATCTTCAATTTTATGCATATATACATATACACAAACATGTGCCCTACGCTCTGCCAACCAGAACCTCCTAGTCATACCTCTACCACAATTAATGTGCCTTTATGCCATTAGAGAACGTGCCTTTTCCATAACTGGCTCCATAATCTGGAATCCCCTTCCACCATAACTGCATAGCACAAGGGACCCAAAAGCATTCAGAAAGGCTCTAAAACAAACTTTGTTCAGAGCAAATTAGTGATTATTCCAGCTCTATTGCTCTAAGTTCTGTGATTCATATTAGTCAGGTGTAATATCAATGCTCATTATTGTTTTATTGTCTAAATTTCTTTGCTCATGTGATTTTAGCATGTATGCTTTTATGTAACCTGCCCCAAACTTTGGAGGGTGCAGGAAACAAGTGATTTTAAACAAATAAAATAAAATAAAAACAAGAGAATTAAACACATAACCCACTTGATATATGTGAGAAACCTTGCAGGAAGGAAAGCCTGCCCTCCTCAGTTAGGGGAAGGTAGATTAAGGCAGTGGTTCTCAACCTTTTTTCTGTCAGGACACACCTGACAGATGGTTCTCACGTGCATGACATACTGACCCATGATCGTCACAGGGCTAGATGTAAAAGTACAGTTTGCATCCACGGGAACCCCCCTGACCCACAATAATGGATGTAAAGCAGAATTACAACATTCCCCATACAACTCACCCTACAAAAAAGATATTCTGGTTCTGGTGTCATCTCAGTAACAGCAACTCAAACTCCTTCTACTTCCAGGCTCAATAGCCCTACTTATGAAAAGACAGCAGTTTACCACCAATGCATGTCCTCTTGAGGAAACACAACAAATAAGACCGATACAAACACTTACATGCTAGTAAAATATCTCATCTCAGTAACAGACACAGAACAGACCTAACAAACTCCCAGGATCTGCAGTAATGCACATAAACTAATCCGCACACAGTTACACCTGTATTATGGAATACACTCAAATAGGAGCAACCCTATCTATGAAAAGGCAACACTATAAATATTAAATCAGGCCCTAAAAACCAATACACCTCTTATTAGGAAAACAGAACTAGCAAGCAGCTATAGATCCCCACACAGAAATAATTGTAAAACTATACTAATAAGCAGAATAAATGTTTCTAAACAGCTATGAACAGAATAACATCCAACAATTAAAAACTCATAAAAACTATTAAAAAATTCTCCAAACACCAATAAAATATTTCAAAAAAAGCAGACACATCACATAATATTAAATAATTAAAATGGCAGTCAATCAAGAAAAATAAACTTTAAAAGCCACCTTTACTTACCCCCTCCAGCAGCTCTCCTACTCCTCTTCCATGCAGGCCGTGGCACACACCAGAAGCAGCAGTAGTGGCTAAGCTCTATAATCATGGTCTTCTTCCTTAATGCCCATGTCTCACACACACACACCATACCAGTCATGCCCCCATGACCAGTTTCTGTCTCTCACACACTAATCATCTCCCAGTCTTTGACACACACACCAGTCACCTTCCTGAACAGTTTCTCTCATGCCATACACACACACACACACACACACACAGGCTTCCCACTCCCGTGTTCTACTTACATATACGGGCTTCTCACTCTCATAATCACTTTCTCTGTCTCACACACACTCACCAGTCTCCCATGCTTGTTCTCTCTACATGCACAGGCTTCTCATTTCTATAATCACTTTCTTTCTCTCTCTCACACACACACACACACCAGTCACCTGATCTCTCTCATGCATACACACACACAGGCTTCCCACTCCCATGTTCTTTCAGATATACAGGCTTCTCACTCCCATGCTGTGTCTCACACACACCCAGGTTTCTCACTCCCATGCTCACTCTTCACATGCACAGGTTTCTCATTCCCATAATCACTTTCTTTCTCACACACACACACACACACACACACACACCAGTCACCTGATCTCTCTCATGCATACACACACAGGCTTTCCACTTCCATGTTCTGTCTTACATATACAGGCTTCTCCCTCACATGCTGTGTCTCACACACACCCAGGTTTCTCACTCCCATGCTCACTCTCTTCACATGCACAGGCTTCTCATTCCCATAATCACTTTCTCTCTGTTACACACACATACATACACACACACATACATACACACACACACACACACACACCAGTCTCTCTCTCATTTCCATGCTCGCTCTCCACTGCACAGGCTTCTCATTCCCTGAATCACATTCTTTCTCTCATATTCACACACACCAGTCTCTTTCTCTCACACACCCCGTCACCTTACCAACCAGTCTCTCGCTCTCATGCATGCTCACACACACAGGCTTCCCACTCCCATGCTCTTTCTCTCACATAATCAGGCTTCTCACTCCCATGCTTTTTTTCACACACACACCCCCTCCCCCCCCCCCCCCCCCCGCCAACACCAGGCTTCTTACGCCCATGCTTTCTCACATACCCAGATTTCTCACTTCCATGCTTTTTCTCTCTCTCACACACACATATCAGTCACTTCCTTGACTAATGTCTCACACTCTCACATACACATCAGTCATCTCCCTGAGCAGTCACTTTCATTGTCTCTCACATATACACCACATCAACTCTCTGACCAGTTTCTCTCACTCACAAACGTGCTCTCAATCACACGCAGGCTGGCTGCTTCTTTCTCTCACTCACTTCCTCCCCCCCCCCCCCCCGAGCACAAATGGTAACTGCAGCAGCCTCCTCCTCCAGCCCCCGCAGGCCAAGAAAGTAGAATTCCATCGACTGCGGGAGGCTCAAGCTGCTCTCTCCTTTCTCGATTACCGGCTGCTTCGATTGCCCGGGGGTCGATGAAGCTGCTGCTGCTGCTGCTGCTGCCGCTGGTACTTTATCACGCGGCACAGGCCGGCTCTTTCTCCTTCCCGCGCACCGCGTATCACTTCCTGTTCCGGGTCACGGGGGGGGGGGGGGGGGGGCGCGGGAAGAAGAAAAGGCCAGCCACAAGTGCCACAGCTTCTTTTAGCGCCGCTGCCGTTCCCGCTGGGCTTGACCGTGCTGATAGCCCGGCGGCAACGGCAGCAAGGAAGAAAGAGCAGCGGGAGAGACCCAGAGCACGCGACACACTAGCCGGTGCTTGGCGACACACTAGGGTGTCGCGACACACCGGTTGAGAACCGCTGGATTAAGGGATTTAGAAGTTGGATGGAGGGATTGAGTTAGCATACATATGAACATAAATAACCAATTTAACCAGTTCGTCCACCAGTTTGCCTAGTCTATATGTCCTCAAGACACCTCTGGTTCTTTAGCATGCACTCCCTCAGTTAACCCAAACCCCTCAAGCAGTTCATATATAGCTAGAAATAGTTTTAGTCAGACTTACACCTCATCTATAGCAGAAGTAACTTTGCACTGAGAAATACCTGGGCACATGCCCATGCTCGTAGCTGCATGCGTGCATATCTGTTGGCCTCACCCCAGAATGTCCACATTGATTCCACCCCTTTTCTCCCTGATATGAGATGTGCACTTATCGGAATTGTGTGCATATGTGGCAGGCTTATAAAATCAGGCGGACTCAAGCATGTGCTAGATGCATGTGCATCTCCAGGTTTGGGTGTGTATAGCTTTGAAAATTCACCTTTTCTACAGTAAAATCCAATTCTATCCAAGGTCAGAGCAAGAACCAGGCTTCTGCATTCCTCTCAGAACTCCTCTGTTATAAAGAGACTCCAATCACCTCTGTACTGCCTCCATAGTGTGATAAATGTTACACCCTTCGTTTCTTCTCAGTCCATGTTTTAGTTATGGCAGTTACAGGCTTCAGAGTTCCCGATCATTATGATTCATTGGTGAAATGTATTCCCATCTAATCTGAATTTGATTTTGAATGTTAACAAGCAATCCCTTTACAGGTTTCCTGAGTATTACAATAATAAAGATTTGTATGGTTAGTTTATTACATGGAAAGGTAATGTTTCTCTTGAACAACCAGACAAAATAAATAACAAGGAACATTTTTAGTTATTGTATTTGCTGCTTATACAGATGGGAAATGCAAAGACAAGGAGTGAGCACATATTTGCAAATTGTATCTAAATGTTTAAACATAGACATTTATTATAGAAAATAACTGTTCAGTTTTATTTCTCATTTTCCGCTCTTCATAGCATTTATGTCTAATTATAATTAATATTTCTATTACTGGAAGCAAGACATGTCCATTAATCTAAGTACAGTCCCAAATTGATAACTATATATTGAGTCCCAAATTGATAACTATATATATTTTATCAATGGGTGCATGGAAGGGAGAGAGGCATGCAGCAAATTGGAAGCCAGAATATAGAAATAATTCCAAGAGAAGGTTTATTTTTATGTATCTACAGAAAATATGGTTTGTTCTAAACTGGTCTCATTCAGTATTTTGTAAATCAATCAGTGTGCCTACAGTCAACTATTTTAATTCTCCATTGTGAGAGCTATTCACAGGTCACGACAGGAAAGGGTAGGATGTTTCGCTGTTTTATGAGATTGTAATTAATAAATCTTGAGAATACCTATAAAGAGGTAGAATGTTAGCAAATGAAGCTCTCTGACTGAGAGGCAAGAAAAGAGTCCCCTTAAAATAGCAATCAAATGATCAGAATTTTTAATTTTCAAAAAGCTATGAGAAGTAGTCTAAAATGAGGGGTTAAATTGGACAGCTTACAGTATAGAGCCTGCAAGAGAGCAATAGAGGAAATTATTTTACTAATTTTGACAATCACATCAATGCCATTTTAAAGTATTCATAAATTCAGAATTTATGGATTTTAATTTCTAGTTTCATCTTCCCTCGTGTTGATATCGCCACTCTTTGTGATATTATATTTTGGGCAGATCTATAAGTCTAACCTGTGTTTTCTTTTTGCGATGAAAGAATCATAGGAATAGCTAATGCACTACCAAGGAACCTCAAGGTGAGCTTTTTAATCTTTTGAAAATGATGACATTAAAATTTGAAAACTAGCTTTGCACACTATGAGGACAATTTCCAAAGCCATTTACATTGGTAAATAGCTATTTCCCCAGATAAAAAGGCTTGACTGAAAAAGGCTCTCCTTTGTCTAGCGGGAAGCATGTGTGGTCCTCCATAGCATGCAAACCTTTAGCCAGACTGCAAGAAGGCGTCCCCAGAGGCAGGCTTTGGTCAGGAGAGAAAAATAGTATACGTTCATGCAATTTTACCCCTCTCAGCCACTCGCACAAAAGAGCAAACAGAAAGTGCACCGTTGCTTTTAATATGCATACTTTATGCTAATTCTCAATGAGAAAGTAACTGAGTATTTTCTCCTTGAAAAGTAGCATAAAGTATGAAAGCTAAAAGCAGTCAAGTATATTACGAGTGTGTTGGCTATTAGAAAATCACCTTCTTATAGTGGAATGGTAAGAGATATGTTGATGTTTCATCCTGCAATGACAAGAAGTTAAGAATAAATTTGTGTTAATTTAATCTTTAGACTATTAAGAGTCATATTTTCTAGCTAAAAGTTAGTTGGCTTCTCAGTTTTCTAAAAATTAAGTACCGCAAGTCGATATCAAAACAAAACAAATCAAACAGCCTTCCAGTCAATTAATCGAGAGTTCATTAAGGTACTTCAGACAATGAATAAAGAGACATACATGACAGAAAGAGATGCTTCTCACGAAATTAAATGTACAAGACCAAGAAATACAATGACAAATTGCAATTGACAGCAAAATCTTGAATATAAAACAATGCAATTAAAAATGTTGTGCTTATAACAACTTTTATGCTGAGATTTGCATTTTCTCAACAATAATAAGAGGCACTGCATCAATAAAAAGTCATTTTTCCTATGCACTCAGAAAAATGTGCTTTATAGCAGAGAATTTGTGCAGATCTATCCTATTGCTGCATTCTAATTATGCTTTGGTTTGGTATGCAGTAGCATAGTACTAGCTAGCTAGCTATACATTTGATGTTAAGTGGTGGAAAGAATTGCTTAGAAAAGGAGGATGACAGAGGGAGATTTAAACTAGTTCATTTCTTTTTGTCATGTTTCTTGATTAATTCTTCTTCTTTCAGGTGCTGGCTCACAGTGCACTCTTCTTTCAGCTCTTTTTGCTGGCTTTCCTGAGATACCTGCTTTACCGCCTGAAGAATAGCCGTCTGCACAATCTGTTTACTGGTGTTCTGCAGCTTAGCTTCCTCTGGTTCATTTCCAGGTTTTTCGCCTAAATGATTTTAAGGAAAGGACATCTTAAGAAGGAATTCATAACAACTGTGGTTCCTACTCAACGAAATTGCATCTTGTAAGAAAACTAGAGATGTGAATCGTGTGATCGATCGTCTTAACGATCGATTTCGGCTGGGAGGGGGAGGGAATCGGATCGTCGCAGTTTGGGTTTTTTAAATATCGTGTAAATCGTGTAAATCGAAAACCGGCACACTAAAACATCCCTAAAACCCACCCCGACCCTTTAAAATAAATCCCCCACCCTCCCGAACCCCCCCCCCCCAAATGCCTTACATTACCTGGGGTCCAGAGGAAGGGTCCCGGTGTGATCTTTTACTCTCGGACCTCCGTGCGTTGTAGAAATGGTGCCGGCGCCATTTTGTTTTTTGTCCCCCGACGTCAGGAGCGTAGGAGATCGCTCCCGGACCCCCGCTGGACCCCCAGGGACTTTTGACCAGCTTGGGGGGGGCCTCCTGACCCCCACAAGACTTGCCAAAAGTCCAGCGGGGGTCCGGGAATGACTTCCTGCACGCGAATCGTTTTTTCCGTACGGAAAAACGATTCGCGGTAGGAGATCGCTCCCGGACCCCCGCTGGACCCCCAGGGACTTTTGGCCAGCTTGGGGGGGCCTCCTGACCCCCACAAGACTTGCCAAAAGTCCAGCGGGGGTCCAGAACAACCTCCTGCAGTCGAATCGTGTTGCCGTACGGCCGGCGCCATTTTGCGCCGGCCATACGGCAACACGCAAAATGGCGCCGGCCGTACGGCAACACGATTCGACTGCAGGAGGTTGTTCCGGACCCCCGCTGGACTTTTGGCAAGTCTTGTGGGGGTCAGGAGGCCCCCCCAAGCTGGCCAAAAGTCCCTGGGGGTCCAGCGGGGGTTCGGGAGCGATCTCCTACCGCGAATCGTTTTTCCGTACGGAAAAACGATTCGCGTGCAGGAAGTCGTTCCCGGACCCCCGCTGGACTTTTGGCAAGTCTTGTGGGGGTCAGGAGGCCCCCCCAAGCTGGCCAAACGTCCCTGGGGGTCCAGCGGGGGTCCGGGAGCGATGTCCTACGCTCCTGACGTCGGGGGACAAAAAAACAAAATGGCGCCGGCACTACCTTTGACCTGTCATATGACAGGTCAAAGGTAGCGCCGGCGCCATTTCTACAACGCACGGAGGTCCGAGAGTAAAAGATCACATGGGACCCTTCCTCTGGACCCCAGGTAATTTAAGGCATTTTGGGGGGGTTCGGGAGGGTGGGGGATTTATTTTAAAGGGTCGGGGTGGGTTTTAGGGTTGTTTTAGTGTGCCGGTTTTCCCGCCCTCCCCCTTCCCCTCCCCCTTCCCCCGATTTACGATTTTTTGACGATAAATCGGGGGAATTGTTATTGTATCGCGGCTCTAACGATTTTTGACGATTTTAAATATATTGGACGATATTTTAAATCGTCAAAAAACGATTCACATCCCTAAAGAAAACTATTAGAGAAGCACAATAAACTTAGTCACAATTTTTAAATTGGTTAAAAATATTTGCCCCTCATGTTTAACAAAAGAACATAAGATATGTCATACTGGGTCAGACCACAGGTCCATCAAGCCCTGTTTTCAACCATGGCCACAAGTACCTGGCAAGTACCCAAACGTTAGTTTTCTTATAAATGTCTTAGATAAATGTATTGCTCTATGTTATTTCCTGTGCCCCAAAATAATCTCGTATGGAAGACATTTCAACTAGATACAAAAGCATAGTCTTCCAGAGGTTTATCACTCACATTTTTAATATCTCTCAAGTGTATGAAGCCTTTAGATTCCCCAGTAGTATATGCATTTAATTTACAAGAAGATGTTTTTGGAAGTATGGAGTATACATCATGTTCCATTTGTAACAGCACCCCTTCCTGCAGGTGCCATAGTGGAATGTGCCTGTGAGGAGATATATAGACAACTGGAAGTCCGTATCCAAAAGATGTATGCAGTTAAATTGGTATTTATCTGCAGAAATCTGCCACTTTAAAACTATATCATCTTTATACATATTGGGGCTCTTATCCTACTAGATTTCAGCAGGATAAATAGAGGAATTCTGGGGTGGGGCAGGCTTAAGTTTTCTAACAGTCAATTTTCAGCTGTATCCAGCTAAATTAGCCGGATAACGTTAGACCTATTTCAGAACAGTCCTAAATGTAATCCCTGGGTGGGACGGATCCTTTAAGATGCACCCAGGGGCACATAGGAAAAGAGATGGACCCTTTCTGCACACAGTTCTTTCAGTCTTGCCATGGATAGCAATTATTTCTGAGTACCAGGGCTCCCTGTGGGTGGAGGCTTAACCTCAGGAACTTTTTGCATTGGTCCCAGTAGAAGCTCCTTTTCCTTCTCTGAACACAACATTAATGATAAACACAGTCTCTTTGCATCTAAAAAGCCCACTGAGAAGCAATGTGGTTTCCAAATTCTTTACTGATAATTGATTTGATAAATGAAGAATATTTACAGCACTTAATTTGTTTTCATAAGAGAGTCAATAATAGTAATGCAGTGAAAAGATTAACAAACTTATGACCTCATTCTTATAGCAAAGTCTCCAATTCCTCTGAAAGCACACATCTTAATACATCATCTCTTTCTCTTCCCAATTACTCATATTATTCAGACTGAGGATAGTTCAATCTTCTTTTCAATTTCCAATTTGTTATCTCTACTTTCAGAACATAAGTCCCAATTCCCATACCTTTCCTGAAGTAATCTATAATATTTTATCTCTCCTTGTGAAGTATCAGATGGGCCTTCTCCTTACAAGTGTAGCACACCTGAATCAGAAGCAAACACAGTCCTTGAATACTTTCATCTCTTTCCCTATTACTAGAGTCACAAGTCCACTTCTTAGGTAAAGGACACTTCTTCCCTATCATATGGAAACCGAGCCCCTGGAACCAAAGGGCACTCAGCTCCAAGTGGAATGAAAATATTTTTTTTTACAAAAAGGGGAAACCCCAAATAAGAGACAGGAAGGGTGCAAAACCTTCCTTGCCTCACAACTGAGAAGATAGTACAAAAACAGATCTTTTAAAGTTGAAACTCCACTGCATTGGGTCACTAACAGGTCTATCCCCTGGAGGAGTGATAGAACTCTGCCAGAATCGTCCCTTCCCTTGATTTTACCAAACACACTACACAGGGATATCTCAATCCTCTGTGCCCAGCTCACACAAGAGTCTCACAATTGGATGTCTCCCAAAATTGGATTACAGGAGCAAAGAGCAATTACAAGCAGGTCAAGCTTCAGGCTGACCTACCACAAAGGAAAAAACATACAACCCTTAAAGAATAATTTAGCAGAAAATAAACCACAGGGGACAGCGAGCTCTTGCCTTCAGGAAATCCAAACTAAAATCCACAAAGAGTGGTAGTTCTTGAAGATAATAAGCAGCTAGTACACACTATCTGCAGCTCCCACATGGGGAGTAAAACCCAAACTTCTCTATTTACTGAATGGCTCTGAACCTCCTCAGCATAGGGGCTGATGCAAAAAAAAAGCACGGAAAGCGGGCGCTGAAAAGTCAGCATCTGCTTTTTTAATGTGCGCATGGCGCCCGCAAGGGGGGCGCCATGCTATATTATGATTAGGGGGTCGCATTAGCAAGGAGGCGACCCTAGTGCCTCCTTGCTAACACGACCCCCGCGGTTACTGGCAGTCTGCCGGTTATGAACACTGACGCCGATAAACTCGGCGTCGGTTTTCATAACGCAGCCAGCTGGTTATGAAAACCAACACCGAGCATATCAACGTCGGTATTTCAGCTGAGTTTTTTTTTTGTCTTTTTTTTTTAAACTTTTAAAAGAAGTACAGAAAAGCATTTTTTTTTTTTGCTTTTCTGTACTTCTTTTCAATGCACTCAGCTATTAAGACCTGCTCCAGGCAGGCGTTTGCATATGATGAGCACTATCCCATTCACTCCGTGTGGGATGCGCATTAAATAGGCGCTAATCCCCTAATTGCATTAGGGGGTGGATTAACGCCTTTTTAACCCGCGTCCGACCGCGAGTTATACAGTGTGCTTGGCTGAGTGCACTGTATTGCATCGGCCCCATAGTTAGCATACTCCTTTTATTAAGGAAAACCAGAGGTTCCTTACATCAAACTATACAGTCTCAAGTGGCCAGCTAAGTGGCTATATAGTTCATGCAAAAAAAAAAAAAAAAAAAGGTTGTCCAAAGCATGCACCCATACCTAATATGTAACAAAAGCTGAGCCTCTTCTGCTCCTTCCTAACCCCTCTGACAGCATTTAAAAAATTGAAGTGGTAGGGGTCTGGAACCAGCTTCTCCCCCCTGCCCCTACCAATCTGCTCCCTATTAAGGCCAGGTTTAAAATAAGAACCCCTCCTCGGCCTTCTTCCCTCCCTCCCTCCCCCCACCTCCTCATCCCATAACCCTCCCACCCTCCCGGTATCTTTCAAAAACTGTCACGTCTGCCAGGATAGCAGTATGCTCCTACTAGGATCCCGTCTAGTGCTTTCTGAATTGCTGTTAACATTTAGAATCAGGCATCTGAAAACAACATAACAAATGTATTTATTTATTTATTTTATTTAAAACTTTTCTATACCGTCGTTTAGTAGTATACCATCACAACGGTTTACAGATAGGCACATAAATAAGTCTGGTTAGGATTATAAATTAGCTAGTAGGTGCCAATAAAGTTTCGGTTACATGATTCAAATAATATACGCTATTTGGATCGTGGATTGGAAATTCCATTTATATGAATAATAGGATATCCATATATGAGAATACTGTACTCTTAAATTAATCTTTAGGTATGAGAAAAAATAATAAAGGAGGGATAACTGCTATTTGTTGACTTTTAACAGTGTGTCGGAGTTCTCTTTCTTGTCTGCTAGTATTCCTTACTCCCCACTCTCATTGTAAAAAGCTTTTTTGAAGAGCCATGTTTTTAAACCTTTTTTAAAGAGTTTTAGATCTTTCATTAGTCTTATTTCTAAAAGAATGATGTTAAGAACAGAAATAAACAAAATGAAATAAAAATTGACCACTGAACCAAAATAACAAACCAAATCAAAATATTTTGCTTTGCATACCCCTATGAATTATCTAAATTCTAACCAATACAGTAACTTGTATTTATGTGTTGGTTACCAGATAAATTCCTATTTGCTCCTATATATTCCTGCTTGATCTTGTTTTCTGTTTATTCTTGTGTTTGCTTTTATGGCCTAGTCTTGTTTAAGAGTGATCCTCTAGTACAGATCTTAGCCTGACCTTTGGCTATGTCTCTGCCAATCTCAGATCAAGTTACCAACATTGTTTGACTACTCGTCTGGAAAACTCTTTAGTATTTCCATATCTTCCTCCTCAATGTAACCTAACAATACAGACATTTCTGCTCTCACAAACTTTCAGGGTCATTTATCATTTCGCATTAGGGCCTTAACACTAGCATTAGGCCATAACACACGTGCTAAATAGCACAATGCACGTTTGTATGCAAATGTCACATTTGCTGTACAAATGGGAGGATTTTGGGTGGAGTTAATGATAATGAATGTCAAATGTGATAGAGTAACGCACAGCAATGTGGGTTTTTTTAATGCCAGAAATAGCCACACCTTTTTTCCTGTACGTTGTGCCCACAGTAGCTGTACGGTACTGGGAAAAGGCTTTTATCGCACATGCCATTCGGGCAGGAGAGAGAGAGAGAGAAAACTTTTGCTGGTAACACACCTGTGGTACATTAATCAACACATGAAGCAAAAAATAGTGCAAGTGTGATAAATGTATTGCGCTTTGCAGAAATTACCTATGAGATGCGGGAGCAGAGAAATTATCCTAACTACGCCCCTTTTTTATCATGGATGCTATTTCAGCTATATTTATAGCATTTTGTTAAATCTAGGGGTTTATTTAAGTAGATCTACAGCTTGGTCTTCTGGACCCTTGGAGGAACCCTTCACCAGAAGACCATCACCATGTCAGTTTGACTTCAATCCATGGAGAAAACACCCAAATGGTGGTAAAAAAAAAACACTTTAGAAGCATTGAGTTTTGCTGGCCTCTATAAACTGATAACTTTACAGATAAACCTAGGACTTCTCTGAGCTCCCTCAGTATCCTGACGAGGTTCATCCCAGGATACTGAGGGACTAAGAGATGTGCTGGCGGGACCGCTGCGTGACCTGTTCAATAGATCACTAGAAACAGGAGTGGTGCCGAGTGATTGGAGAAGAGCGGTGGTGGTCCCGCTTCACAAGAGTGGGAGCAGAGAGGAGGATGGAAACTACAGGCCGGTTAGCCTCACCTCAGTGGTGGGTAAAGTGATGGAGTCGATGCTGAAAGAGAGAATAGTGAACTATCTACAGTCTGAAGAATTGCTGGACCAAAGGCAGCATGTATTCACCAGGGGAAGATCCTGTCAGACAAATCTGATTGACTTTTTTGACTGGGTGACTAGGAAATTGGATCAAGCAAGAGCACTCGATGTCATCTACTTGAATTTCAGCAAGGCTTTTGATACGGTTCCGCACAGGAGGCTGGTGAATAAAATGAGAAGCTTAGGAGAGACGGCCGAGGTGGTGGCCTAGATTACAAACTGGTTGATGGACAGACAACAATGTGTGATGGTAAATGGAACTTACTCTGAAGACAGAGCGGTGTTAAGCGGAGTGCCGCAAGGATTGGTGTTGGGATCGGTCCTGTTCAATATCTAAGTGAGCGACATAGCGGATGAGATAGAAGGTAAGGTTTGTCTGTTTGTGGATGACACTAAGATCTGCAACAGAGTGGACATGCTAGAAGGAGTGGAGAGAATGAAATGGGATTTAAGGAAGCTGGAAGAGTGGTCGAAGATATGGCAGCTGAGATTCAATGCCAAGAAGTGCAAAGTCATGCATATGGGGTGTGAAAATCCGAAAGAACTGTATTCAATGGGGGATGAAGGGCTAATGTCCACGGAGCAGGAGAGAGATCTAGGGGTGATAGTGTCTAATGATCTGAAGTCAGCGAAACAATGTGACAAGGCAATAGCTAAAGCCAGAAGAATGCTGGTGTTATTATTTAGGAGAGTTGTGGGCGGATCCTTGGACCGGTGGCAGATGACCACGCCCCCGGGGGAAGATCCCGAGAGGGACCACCGCTCAGGCTCAGAGTTAGGAGACAGACACACACTAGTTCTTTTATTAGACAGTATACAGAACCACCAGAGGTGGCAGTAGTGAGCTGGAATGCCTGGATGGGCTGTATTCCCTCAGATACTGGAACAGCGATCCCTGGAGGCTGAGCTGTAGAGAAACTGAAATATAGTGAGTAGGCAGGGTATGCAGAGTTCATGGACAGAACCTGATGGTAACACTCAACACAATGTCTCATAGAAGCCCAGGAGCTGGAATGAAGTAGGCCCTCGAGGAGCAAGTATCTGGTTCCAGGGAAAGCTCTGAGAGAGTGATGGTAACTCACAGATGTAGTAGGCAGCGATGACTTCCAGGCAGAAGTGAATTCTGAAGAAGTCCGGGAATGAGGGCCCTCGAGGAGCTTGTACCGGTTCCAGACTGCAATCTATAAAGTAAGAGAGAACGAGGCCCCCGAGGAGCGGGTACCCCTGGTTAGTCCGAGGAGGCAGAGTAGTGTAGATAGAATGAGTCCTTATCCTTGCTAACTCGAGTTGTTAGCAATTCAGAGACCATTAAATATCTGAAGCGGATGATGTCATCACAGGGGGACGCCCCTGAGGTTCGCGCCACTTCTGGTACATGAGGTGGGGCCGCACCGCGCCCCTAGGCATCAGGTCAACATGGCGGATTGCAGCGTTGGGCCGGTCCAGGGATGCCGGATGAGAAAGAAAGAGAGACGCCGCGGCAGCCAGCCTTCCATCAACCCCGGAGGGAGTCGCCAATGCGGTAAGGTGGTTGGAGTGGAGACGTCGGGCAGCAATGGTCGCAACAGTACCCCCCTTCAAAGGGCGATCTCCTCTTCAGGTACTAGGTTTAGGTTTAGAAGGATGTGCGAGATCCTTCTAAACATCTCTTTGTCCAGGATATTGGCCTGAGGCTCCCAAGAGTTTTCTTCGGGGTTGAAACCTTCCCACTTTAGAAGGTATTCAAAAGACTTGCATCTTTTATGAACATCCAGAATCTCTTCGACTTTGTATTCTAAGTCATCTTCTGCATTGATGACAGGTGGATTTTGAGTCTTGGAAGAAAATTTGCTGAGTATGAGTGGTTTCAACAGTGAAACGTGGAACGCGTTATGAATGTGGAGACCAGGCGATAGCTTCAAATGATAGGTGACATTGCCAATACGTTGAAGAACTGGGAATGGTCCCACATAGTGAGGAGCAAACCGAGAGGAGGGTAGTTTGAGTCTGAGGTGCTTGGTTGACAACCAGACCTTGTCTCCTGACTTGAAGACTGGAGCTGGCGCATGGTGCGCATCGTAGTACTTCTTAGCACGGTCACCTGCTTTGATTAGCATGTCCTTTGTCTGAACCCACAGTTTATGGATATCATCAGCAGTGGATTGAGCTGCTGGAGACGTCATTGAGAGCTTCAGTGGAAGTGGCGGTGTTGGAGAATGTCCAAAGACCACTTCAAAAGGTGACAGTCCAGTAGATGTTGCTGAATGAGAGTTCATGGTGAATTCAGCCCATGGAAGCAATTCGGCCCAGTTATTTTGTCGGGACGTGACATAGGCTGATTTCAGCAAAGCTTTTGATACGGTTCCGCACAGGAGACTGGTGAATAAAACGAGAAGCTTGGGAGTGAGTGCCGATGTGGTGACCTGGATTGCAAATTGGTTGACGGACAGAAAACAATGTGTGATGGTAAATGGAGCCTTCTCTGAAGAGAGAGCGGTTTTAAGTGGTGTGCCGCAAGGATCGGTGTTGGGACCGGTCCTGTTCAATATCTTTGTGAGCGACATTGCAGACGGGATAGAAGGTAAGGTTTGTCTTTTTGCGGATGACACTAAGATCTGCAACAGAGTGGACACGCCAGAAGGAGTGGAGAGAATGAGACGGGATCTAAGGAAACTGGAAGAGTGGTCGAAGATATGGCAGCTGAGATTCAATGCCAAGAAGTGCAAAGTCATGCATATGGGGAGTGGAAATCCGAATGAACTGTACTCGATGGGGGGGGAAAGGCTGATGAGCACGGAGCAGGAGAGGGACCTTGGGGTGATAGTGTCTAATGATGTGAAGACAGCGAAACAATGCGACAAGGCGATAGCAAAAGCCAGAAGAATGCTGGGCTGCATAGAGAGAGGAATATCAAGTAAGAAAAGGGAAGTGATTATTCCCTTGTACAGGTCCTTGGTGAGGCCTCACCTGGAGTACTGTGTTCAGTTCTGGAGACCGTATCTACAAAAAGACAAAGACAAGATGGAAGCGGTACAGAGAAGGGCGACCAGGAAGGTGGAGGATCTTCATAGGATGACGTACGAGGAGAGATTGAAGAATCTAAATATGTACACCCTGGAGGAGAGGAGGAGCAGAGGTGATATGATACAGACTTTCAGATACTTGAAAGGTTTTAATGATCCAAAAACAACGACAAACCTCTTCCGTAGGAAAATAATCAGCAGAACCAGGGGTCACGATTTGAGGCTCCAGGGAGGAAGATTCAGAACCAATGTCAGGAAGTATTTCTTCACGGAGAGGGTGGTGGATGCCTGGAATGCCCTTCCGGAGGAAGTGGTGAAGACCAGAACTGTGAAAGACTTCAAAGGGGCGTGGGATAAACACTGCGGATCCATAAAGTCAAGAGGCCACCAATGAAGAGTGGGTGACTCGCCAGAATGATGGCTATTGACACAATACCCTTACTAAATAAACATACACATGCTTACTGTGACTCCTACATCGCTCTAAGCTTCAACAGCAAGAGGTAATGGAAAAAAGGATTTGCACTCATAAAGAGGGGAGTAGCTGGCTTGTTACGGCGGTTACTACCCCAAACCAAATATGCCTGATACTTCACTTTCAATGCATATACAGCATAGCTCTCTGCTTCAATGACAGGGGAGAAGAATAACTGATACTTCACACATCCAGCAGAGCTCTCTGCTACAACGGCAAAGGAGAAGAAAAAGGGTTCGCACTCAAAACGCGGGGAGTAGCTGGCTTGTTACGGCGGTTACTACCCCAAACCAAATGTGCCTGATACTTCACTTTCCATGCATATCCAGCATGGTTCTCTCCTGCATCGGCATGGGAGAAAGACTGATACATCACGCATTTCCAGCATAGCTCTCTGCTTCAAGGGCAGGGGGAAAAAAAAAAAAAAAAAACCTGATGCTTCACGCATATCCTGCATAGCTTCAACGACAGGGGTGAAGAAAAAAAAGGATTCGCAATCACAAAGCGAGGAGTAGCTGGCTTGTTACGGCGGTTACTACCCCAACCAAATGTGCCTGATACTTCACTTTCAATGCATATCCAGCATGGCTCTCTGCTTCTACAGCAGGGGAGAAGAAAAAAAAAAAAAAACCAACAAGAGCTGTACAACATAGTCTAGGTAAAACAAATAAGCATGGGTGTAGCTTGCTTATCGTGGCGGTTACTGCCCCTACTACCCCTAACTAATCAAGCTAGATATTTCACTTGCATGCAGCTCCATCACTGCTCTCTACATTAATGGTGGGGGTGGAAGGGGAATAGAACAAGGAGCTAAGAGTAACAGATAAGAATGAGAGAAAAAATGTGTGAGGCTTGCTGGGCAGACTGGATGGGCCATTCGGTCTTCTTCTGCCGTCATTTCTATGTTTCTATGTTTCTATAAACTGCTTCACTGTGCGATTCATCCGTTCCATCTGGTCATTTGACTGTGGATGGTAGGCTGAGGTGTAGTCTAGAGTGATGTCAAACAACTTGCACAAAGCCTTCCAGAATCGTGCCGTGAATTGGGACCCACGGTCAGATATGATGTGTGAAGGTAGGCCATGGAGGCGGAATATGTGCGTTATGAAGAGCTTTGCAAGCTCCTAGGCTGAGAGTATACTAGGGAGTGCCACGAAGTGTGCCATCTTGCTAAAGCGATCCACAGTCACCCAGATGGTGTTCATTCCTCCAGAAGTAGGTAAATCGACTACAAAGTCAGTAGCGATGTGCGACCAGGGTCGATCAGGAATTGGCAAAGGTTGCATTTGACCCCACGGTGATCCAGAGGCTGGTTTGTTCTTGGCGCAGTTAGTGCAGGATGCCACGTAGGAATAGGTATCCTTTTTGATGGTAGGCCACCAATTCAGCTCCTGTATCCTGAGCAGGGTTTGGCATTGACCAGGATGGCCAGCCAGCTTGGAATCGTGCGCCCAAAAAAGCACTTTCTTCCTGAGGTTCTTTGGAACGATAGTCTTTCCAATGGGCACAGACTGAGTGGATGTCAAGAGGATTTTATTCGGGTCAATTATGGCTCATCAGGCACATCCTCTGAATGAAATGAGCGTGACAATGTGTCTGCTCTGGTGTTTCGATCTCCAGGGTGGAACTTAAGCACAAAATCGAAACAGTTGAAGAATAAAGACCATCTGGCCTGTCTGTAATTCAGCCGTTGTGTGTGGCAGAGATACTCAAGGTTCTTATGATCCGTGAAGACGGGTATTTGATGTTGAGTGCTTTCAAGTCAAGGCCACCATTCCTCGAATGCAAACTTTATTGCCAGGAGCTTCTTGTCGCTGATCCCGAAGTTCTTCTTGGCTGGAGAGAATCTTCGTGAGAAGAATGAACAGGGACATAAAGCTTTTGAGTTTCCAGCTTGGCTTAACACAGCCCCTACCCCCACATCCGAAGCATCGACTTCTACTATGAAGGGCTTATTGGGGTCTGGATGCCGTAAGCATGGTTCTGTGGAGAAGGCAGTCTTCAATTTCTCGAACGTGGAAATGGCCCCTGCTGACCATTTTGAAGCATTGTCACCCTTGCGAGTCATTGCAGTCTAGAGTACAGTTAACAAAGAGTAGTTCTTTATGAAGCTTTGATAATAGTTGGTGAACCCCAGGAATCTTCTTAAAGCCTTCAGGCTGGTAGGTTGAGTCCAATTCTTGATACTTTCAAGTTTGTGAGGGTCCATTTGGCACTGAATCTTTGAGAAATTCACACTTAGAGAGTTTGGCGTACAGCCGGTGGTCATGAAGACGGTGGAGTACTTGCTTGACATCTGTAATGTGGGTGTCCAAATCCTGGGAGAAGATTAGTATGTTGTCCAGGTATACCACAACATTCTTGTACAGCAGATCCCACAAGATGTCATTCATCATATTCTGGAAAATGGCGGGTGCATTGCACAACCCAAATGGCATTACAAGATACTCGAAGTGGCCGTCTCGCGTATTGAAGGCCGTCTTCCATTCATCGCCGCTCTGAATGTGAATGAGGTTATAGGTGCCCTTCAGGTCAAGCTTTGAAAATATCTTGTTTCCTTGCAGCCTGTCAAACAGCTCCGAGATTAACGGCAAGGGGTAACAGTCTTTGATCGTGATTTCATTTAGACCTCGGTAATCGATACATGGATGTAGGGTACCGTCCTTCTTCCCCACAAAGAAAAAGCCTGCGCCAGCTGGCAACTTTGATGGTCGGATAAAACCCTTCTGGAGATTTTCTTCAATGTATTTCGACATTGCTTTATTCTCTTTAGCTGAGAGGGGGTACACCCATCCTTTCAGTGGCTCAGCATTGGGCTTGAGCCTTATGCCACAGTCATAAGGCCTATTGGAGGAAGAATATCAGCTGCTTCTTTGGAGAATACATCCCCGAAGGATGCGTATTGGGGCAGCAGTCCTGGCATCGCTGGAGTCGTAGGCATGCATATGATAGGAGAGATCTCCTTAAGGCACTTCTCATGACATTCTGGGCCCCAGCAGGAGAGATTCAGGGATGCCCAGTCAAACTGGGGTTGGTGCACTTGTAGCCAGGGTAACCCCAGGACGATAGGGTGCATAGCCCTCTCCAGTACAAAGAAGGAAATTGATTCCGTATGGAGCACCCCAGTGCGAAGAGTAACTGGTACTGTTTCGCAAGCCACATTGCCTGGTAAGGGCTCCCCATGAATGGAGGATAACAGTAGTGGATCTTTCAACTTGATGAGGGGAATCTTCAGGTCTTCCACTAGCCGTCTGAGAATGAAGTTGCCTCCTGCCCCTGAGTCCACCAGGGCAGGAGTCTGAACGTGATCAGTCCGTAGGTCAAAGAGACTGAGAGAGAGAGTGGAGGAGATGTTGTGGTATGGCCTAAGAACAGTCCTCCTGCAGGACTTAGGCCCATCCATTTCCCGGACGGGTTGACCACAGTACATGCAAAGTCCGCGCTTCTTCCGGCATCTTCTCTCCTTTGAAGTCAAGCGTCCATGACCAAGTTGCATAGATTCATCTTTATCAGCAACAGGGATTACTGGAACCATCCGAGGTGTAGAGACAGCACTGGCCTGTTTCAACCCAGGGAACACCCTAGGCCAGAGTTCCTTCACCTTGTCCCGGAGTCGTTGTTCAATCCGAGTGGCCAAGGCTACTAATCCGTCCAGAGAGTCAGGTGTTTCACAAGCAGCCATCTCATCCTTTAAACAGGTATCCAGGCCTCTGCAAAAGAGAGACTTGAGACATTTAGGGTCCCAGTGAAGTTCTGCCGCAAGAGTTTTGAACTCTATGGCGAATTCAGCCAATGATTTGTTGCCTTGCTTCAAATCCACAAAAGCAGAACCGGCTTCAGAAGTTCGAGCAGGGTCATCAAAAACGGATTTAACAAGTCCATAAATCCTTCTATGTCCTGCAAAATAGAGTCCTTATGTTCCCACAAGGTGGATGCCCAAGACAGAGCCCTACCATCCAGGTAAGAAAGGATGTAGGTAGTCTTGGAGAGAGCTGTAGGAAATAGAGATGGATGTAAGGCAAAGTGCATGCAGCACTGGTTCAAAAAGCCCCAGGTCTTCTGGATTTCTCCAGAAAAGCGGATTGGTGCCACCAATGGTACAACAGTCTTCAAAGTTACCTCCGGTAACTGGCCTTCTTGGTTGGAGGCTGTGCCTTGAACCTTCTGTGTGTGTAGCTGATAAAATGCTACAGTAAGTTTCTCCAAGGTGTCTTGCTACTCCATAATGCGCTGGGCCAGGCCCGGTAGGGCCTGCAAGGCATTGAGTTGTGCTGGATCCATGTAGTTAGAAATTTCTAATATTTAGGAGAGTTGTGGGTGGATTCTTGGACCGGTAGCAGATGACCATGCCCCCAGGGGAAGATCCCGAGAGGAACCACTGGTCAAGCTCAGAGGGAGACAGACACACACTAGTTCTTTTATTAGACAGTATACTGAACCACCAGAGGTGGAAGTAGTGAGCTGGAATGCCCGGCTGGGCTGTAGTCCCACAGATACTGGAACAGCGATCCCTGGAGGCTGAGCTGTAGAGAAACTGAAATATAGTGAGTAGGCAGGGTATGCAGAGTTCACGGACAGAACCTGATGGTAATACTCACACAATGTCTCATAGAAGCCCAGGAACTGGAATGAAGTAGGCCCTTGAGGAGCGAGTACCTGGTTCCAGGGAAAGCTCTGAGAGAGCGATGGTAACTCACAGATGTAGTAGGCAGCGATGACTTCCAGGCAGAAGTGAATTCCAAAGAAGTCCGGGAATGAGGGCCTTTGAGGAACGAGTACCGGTTCCAGACTGCAATCTACAAAGTAAGAGAGAACGAGGCCCCCAAGGAGCGGGTACCCCTGGTTAGTCCGAGGAGGCAGAGTAGCATAGATAGAACGAATCCTTATCCTTGCTAACTCAAGTTGTTAGCAATTCAGAGACCATTAAAGATCTGAAGCGGATGACGTCATCTCAGGGGGACACCCCTGAGGTTCGCGCTACTTCTGGTACTTGAGGCAGGGCTGCGCCGCACGCGCACCCCTAGGCATCAGGTCATCATGGCAGATTGCAGCGTCGGGCCAGTCCGTGGACGCTGGACAAAGACGAAAGAGAGACGCCGCGGCAGCCAGCCTTCCATCAACCCCGGAGGGAGTCACCAATGCGGTAAGGTGGGCGGAGTGGAGACGTCGGGCAGCGATGGTCGCAACAGCTGGGCTGCATAAAGAGAGGAATATCGAGTAAGAAAAAGGAAGTGATTATCCCCTTGTACAGGTCCTTGGTGAGGTCTCTCCTGGAGTACTGTCCTCAGTTCTGGAGTCCATATCTACACAAGGACAGAGACAGGATGGATGCAGTCCAGAGAAGGGCGACCAAAAAAGTGGAGGGTCTTCATCGAATGTCTTATGAGGAGAGATTGAAGAATCTAAATATGTACACCCTGGAGGAAAGGAGGAGCAGAGGTGATATGATACAGCCTTTCAGATACTTGAAATGTTGTAATGATCCAAAGATAACGACAAACCTTTTCCGTCGGAAAAAAATCAGCAGAACCAAGGGTTACGATTTAAAACTCCAGAGAGGAAGATTCAGAACCAATATCAGTAAGTATTTCTTCACGGAGTGGGTGATGGATGCCTGGAATGCCCTTCCAGAGGAAGTGGTGAAGACCAGAACTGTGAAGGACTTCAAAGGGGCGTGGGATAAACACTGTGGATCCATAAAGTCTAGAGAATGTGCACGAAGAGTGGGTGGCTCGCGGGAATGACGGCTACTATCGGAGATAATACCCTTATTCAATAAACATACACAGTTAATATGACTCCAACATTGCTCTAAGCTTCAACGGCAAGAGGTAATGTGGGAAAAAAAAAAGGATTTCCATTCACATAAAAGCAGGGAGTAGCTTGCTTGTTAGAGAGGATACTACTCCAAACCAAATAAGCCTGATACTTCATTTTCAATGCATATCCAGCTTAGCGCTCTGCTTCAACAGTAAGGGAGAAATACTGATACTTCATGCACATCCAGCACAGCTCTCTGCTTCAACGGCAAGGGAGAAAGTCTGATACTTCACTTTCAATGCATATTACTCTCTGCTTCAACGGCAAGGGAGAAAGTCTGATACTTCACTTTCAATGCATATCCAGCATAGCTCTCTGCTTCAATGGCAGGGGAGAATGAAGAAAAGTAGATCTATGTGCAGACAACAACCAACAAGGACTGAATTACATAGTCGGGGTAAACAAGCATGGATGTAGCTTGCTTATTGCAGCGGTTACTATCCCTAACTAATTAAGCTAGATATTTCACTTAGTTGCAGTTCCAACACTGTTCTCTACATTAATGGAGGGGGGAAGGGAAACAGAACCAAAAAGGTTACTAAGGGCCAAGAGTAACAGGTAAGTATGAGAAAAAAAAAAAAGAGTGCAAAAGCTTGCTGGGCAGACTGGATGGGCTGTTGGTCTTCTTCTGCCGTCATTTCTATGTTTCTATGTATCTATGACTTTACAGAAAGAAGCAGCTCACTCACTTGTAAAATAGAGAAGCAAAGGGGTTAAACCATCCTGCATTTAGGCAGTGGGCTATATATATATAAAAATATGTGCTGGAAAGATGTATTGTCAAAATTCTCCATGAATGCTATACATGCCTGTAGTGCATCTAACTTTAGTACAATTAGGGTCATCAAAGATGCCAGAAGAAAATAATTAGGAATACAGCTCAAGTTCTTTTTCATACATCTCAGTACCCTCACCAAGCTAAAAGAACATTTTTGCCAGCATAAAAAAGGGCATTTCAAAATGAATCTCCTCTAGTTTAATTGTAAGTACATTGTACAGGAGAATTCTACATCTTTTGTGACAGAAAATTGTGCATCCAGCTGTTGAATGAAGTTAAACAGAAAGTTGTAGTTAGGGCTCTTGGGATTGGTAATTAACTTTTCTTTCTTTCTTTCTTTCTTTCTTTCTTTTCCTTTTCTTTTTCCTTCTTCTTTTGTTCATACTGATCATTATTCCTATTATAAATTCTAATTGAATTCACTTGTTCATTTTTCATTTCTTCTTAGTGCCATTTTGTTTCTTCTTGCCAGTTTTTCAGAGTCCTGTGCATTTTCAGGAGTAATTCTTTCACTCTTTTCACTTATTCTCTGTGGGCTCCCATTTTTTCTCCCCTCCCTAGGTTCATTTCACCAAAATTATTTTTGACCTCTGGAAGTAGGAAAAACTCCAATAACAAGTGTTGTAAAAAACAGATCTTCAGGAGATATTCAGCGAAAATGAAGCTATTCATAATGACCTGAAAAAGATACTTATAGCAGGCAGGAAGAAAAGTCACCATTAATTCCTTCCATTCAGACCACGGATCTACCTCAAAATATAATAATTCATCCTAATTCGTATGCATCATTTATTCACCTTCAGACTCAAATATATTTATTTCTGTCAGGGCAGGAAGAACTTTGGCTAAAGCTCTGCTGCACCAATGTCACTCCCATAACTTTCCATGGTTTTTTTTTAACTGTTGTAAATCTTCATTCCAATTTGCACCAAAAAGTAGTATGGAACTCTATATCTTACTGCTCACAAAACCAAGATCTCTCAGATTTTGTCTCTTTCACAGAATTTTAAAAACGGCCTGCATCCTCATGTACTACCTATAATGTGATCTCTTTTATACCTTCACTTGGATCTTGCCAGAATTTGATTAAACATCTGGATCTCCTCCGCTCTAGGCCAAATTATTATCTCAAAAAGCTGTAGGAAGTTTTTAGTTTACTGTATGGTCAACAAAGCAAAAAAACAACCAGAAACACTTAACATTCAGAAAAAAGGCTTCAGAAAAACTCTCATACAGGGTCTATATTAGGCAAAACTAGCTGCTCTGCTTTCTGAACATCCTTAGAATTCAGAACAAAAAATATTTCCTCTGCCTGTACATATAGGGGTATATTTTAAAAGGAGCACGTGCGGAGTACATGTGCGCGTGCTACCCGACGCGTGCACATGTATGCCTGATTTTATAACTTGAGCTAGCAAGTTATAAAATCAGGGGTCAGCGCGCGCCAGTGGGTGCACAATTGTGCACCTTGCGTGCATCGAGCCGCACTGCTTTCCCCTGTTCCCTTCCCCCTAACCTAACCTTTCCCCCCCCCAGCCCTACTCTAACCCCCCCCCCCCAAATTTTTATCTTACCTTTTGCACCTGCCTCTGGGCAGGTGCAAGTTGCGCGCACCGGAAGCCTGCCGGCACATGATCTTTCGACACAGCAGCAATGGCCGCTGTGTTGGAGGCCTCTGGCCCCGCCCCTGCTCTGCCCATGGACCTCCCCGCCCCCGCCCCACCCCCGGACTGCCCCTTTACTAAAGCCCTGGGACTTACACGCCTCCCGGGGCTTTACGTGCGTCGCCGTGCCTTTTTAAAATAGGCCCAGCATGCATAAGGCCGGTTACACGCATAAATCCTCTGGATTTACGCACTTAACCTTTTGAAAATCCGGCCCATAATATTCTTACTTGAAAAGATATCTCAAGATATCAAATCATATTCAAGGAACTCCAAACAAACCCCAAGGAAAATGTCCACACACCATGACCTTGATGCATCATGATAAGCACTTTATCACCAAATATGTGATGCAAAGCTATTTGCAAAGGATACAGAGTAAGCTAGATTCTACAAGACACACAATAAGTAGGATGAGAATCTCCAGTAGAAAAGCAGATAAATGGAGAAAATACTAGAGACCCAGGAAGTAAGTTGAAGAAATGAAAGCATGAAAATGGAAGTATAAGCCTATGGACAAGTGTCCTACCGTTCCTTTCAGTCACAACTCCTGAACCTCCATCAGAAGCTGTGGTTCTCAGAGAGGACTGGATGTGAGCTTGTGACTTAGAGGACAAATATGAACCCAGATGGAAGAAAATAGAAAAGGAGCTGTTGTAACTCTGATATGACCCCTACCAAAGGTCTGTAAGGCTGCATGTTCATTACCTACAGCTTTTCTTTCTGATTTCAAGGTTTTAAACCTTTCAGGAGAGTGCAGTTAGCAGCCAGCATGTCTCCAATGACACTGACGGCATGCAAATTTTCAGCAGACACTCTTCAGAATGGCTGTTTACTGCAGATCTATGTTTGTCATTTGTTTCTGCCACATTTTTCTCATACTGCACAAATGTTGCTCATATGTTGTTGTGTCCGTCACTATCCGACGTCTCTGCTCCGCCCACCTTACCTCGTTGGCAACTCCCTCCAGGGTTGATGGAGGGCTGGCTGCTACGGCGTCTCCAGGCCGTCCTCCTCCGGCATTCCCGGGCCGGCTTGGTGCTGCAGGCCGCCGTGTTGGCCGGATGCCTAGGGGCGCACGCGCACAGGCTGACTGATGTACCGGCATTGGCGCGGACCTCGGGGGCATCCCCCTGAGATGACGTCATCAGATATTTAAGGTCTCAGTTTTCACTCACAAGATGAGTTAGCAAGGTATGGGATTTGCTACCTCCGGGTATCGTGCGGATGGGACTCACTCTCCACAAACCTAGCTACTCTGCCTCCTAGACGTACCCGCTCCTCAGGGGCCTCACTCTCTCTTTTTCTTTTCAGGTCGCAGTCCAGAACCGGTACTCGCTCCTCGAGGGCCCACATCCCGGACCAGCTCCTGAATACCACTTCTGCTAAGAAGTCATCGCTGCTTACAACATTAGTGAGTTTCCATCTATCTCTCAGAGAGATCTACCTGGCTTTGGAAGAACAATAATACAAGCCTCCGTAAAAGTAGAAGAACCAGGAATTCCAGTCAGAAAAGAGTCATAATATGCATGCAAATGTGGCACCAAGTCTATTTTAAGATAAAAGTCAGTGGTAAAACCATTGGGACCCGGTGCCTTGCCACTGGAGAGAGAAGAGATGGCTTTTGAGATTTCAGTTGTCGTAAGAGGTGCATCTAGTTGAGACTCTTGTAGTTCTGTGAGAGAGGGATGAGAAATCTTGGGATAAAAATTGATGAATCACGTCAGAGGAAGAAGTCATTTCAGATTGATAGAGAGATTCATAGAAGGATTGAAAAGCAAGTAATATGTCAGTATCAGTTGTCAATGGCTGTAGCGTGGGTGACATCACTGAAGCAGTTTGAGTCCGTTCTTGTCAGTTTTTAAGATATGCAGCCAACATTTTACCACATTTATTACTTTCAGCTTAGTATGAAGCTTTGGAGCGGGTGAGAGATATATGTATCTGATTGTTCAGATGTTGATTATACTTGTATCTCGCTTGCAGCAAAGAAGTGAGGGTGGCTGTGGAAGGAGTAGTGATGTAAGCATGTTCCAGCTGATCTACATCATCTAGAAGAGTTTGTAAAGTTGCTTTCCAGGATTTCCGAAGCATAATGGTATGACTAATAATAACTCCCCCGAATAGTAGCCTTATAGACATTCCATAACGTATCAGGTGATATCTCAGAAGTCTTATTCAATTGAAAGTATTCCTTGGTTTTCTGTTGCAATTCTATCACAAAAGAAGGATCCTCCAAAAGAGCCAGGTTGAAACCCATCGAAAGTCAGCTTGTATAGGGGAAAGTAATTGTAAGGTAATAGTCACTGCTGCGTGATCAAAGACCAGAATTGTACATATTGATGCAGACTGTAAAGAAGGAATAAATTGATTGGAGATTAGAAAAAAATCTATACAATAATACGAAGAATGTGGATGCGAGTAGAAGGTATAATCCTTAATAGTAGGGTGAAGGAGACACCACGGGTCAAATAAGCTATGCGAATGAAGGAGATGCTTTAAAGCTGTACAGGAACGAGAGTAGTGTGGACGTAGAGTAATTGTCTTATCCAGAAATGGGTCCAGGGGTTGGTTGAAATCTCCTCCCACAATCACTGGTAGTGGTTCTGTGATGAGAAGGTTGGCAAACACAGAGTGAAAAAAATCTGGATCATCAGCACTGGGGGCATACAGATTGAGTAATGTATAGGCATGCTGTGCAATTTGTATTTGAGCTATATTCCAAGAATCATCTATATCAGAGACTTGATGGAGAATTTGGGCATCCAAGCATTTGTGTAAGAGAATCGCCGTACCTCTTTTCTTGTGGACTGCTGAGCTGAAAAGTACATGGCCTACCCACTGCTGTTTCAACTTGAGAGATTCAAATGAAGAAAGATGGGTCTCCTGGAGATAGGCAATATCCACTTTAAGAGACTGAAGATAAATCAGCTATACTAACTGCACTAACCACATCCTCTGGCAACAAATTCCAGAGTTTAATTGTGCGTTGAGTAAAAAAGAACTTTCTCTGATTAGTTTTAAATGTGCCCCATGCTAACTTCATGGAGTGCCCCCTAGTCTTTCTACTATCCGAAAGAGTAAATAACTGATTCACATCTACCCGTTCTAGACCTCTCATGATTTTAAACACCTCTATCATATCCCCCCTCAGTCATCTCTTCTCCAAGCTGAAAAGTCCTAACCTCTTTAGTCTTTCCTCATAGGGGAGTTGTTCCATTCCCCTTATCATTTGTATAGCCTTTCTCTGTACCTTTTCCATCGCAATTATATCTTTTTTGAGATGCGGCGACCAGAATTGTACACACTATTCAAGGTGCGGTCTCACTATGGAGCGATACAGAGGCATTATGACATTTTCTGTTTTATTCACCATTCCCTTTCTAATAATTCCCAAAATTCTGTTTTTCCTTTTTGACTGCCGCAGCACACTGTACTGACGTTTTCAATGTGTTATCCACTATGACACCTAGATCTCTTTCTTGGGTTGTATCACCTACTATGAAACCCAACATTGCGTAATTATAGCATGGGTTATTTTTCCCTATATGCATCACCTTGCACTTATCCACATTAAATTTTATCTGCCATTTGGATGCCCAATTTTCCAGTCTCACAAGGTCTTCCTGCAATTTATCACAATCTGCTTGTGATTTAACTACTCTGAACAATTTTGTGTCATCTGCAAATTTGATTATCTCACTCATCGTATTTCTTTCCAGATCATTTATAAATATATTGAAAAGTAAGGGTCCCAATACAGATCCCTGAGGCACTCCACTGTCCACTCCCTTCCACTGAGAAAATTGCCCATTTAATCCTACTCTCTGTTTCCTGTCTTTTAGCCAGTTTGCAATCCACGAAAGGACATCGCCACCTATCTCATGACTTTTTTACTTTTCCTAGAAGCCTCTCATGAGGAACTTTGTCAAACGCCTTCTGAAAATCCAAGTATACTATATCTACCGGTTCACCTTTATCCATATGTTTATTAACTCTTTCAAAAAAGTGAAGCAGATTTGTGAGGCAAGACTTGCCCTGGGTAAAGCCATGCTGACTTTGTTCCATTAAACCATGTCTTTCTATATGTTCTGTGATTTTGATGTTTAGAACACTTTCCACTATTTTTCCTGGCACTGAAGTCAGACTAACCGGTCTGTAATTTCCCAGATCGCCCCTGGAGCCCTTTTTAAATATTGGGGTTACATTTGCTATCCTCCGCAGCCTCATCCGCTAAGGTCAACTGGGACAAAAGCTCCGGCCTCTTGGTAGTGCTGCAGGGGGTGGACATCCATCTCCCTGCCCTGTCGTGGGGCAGGGAGACCCTTTAGTATCTCGGTGTCCATCTGTCCATCGCAGATGCCACTGCCTCCGTTAACTGGAGCGAGCTCGGAGAGAAGCTTGAAGCTCACCTCAGGGCTTGGAGGGCTCTGCTGCGTCTAGTGTCCCTCCGGGGTCGGGCCTTGGTGGTGAATCAGCTGCTGGCGAGCATGCTGTACCACCGCCTCACCGCCTTGAGTCCGCCACCGGAATTCCTCGCTCGCACTCAGAAGAAACTGCTGGACTTCTTTTGTGGCGGCGGGAAGCACTGGGTCTCTGCGGGGGTCCTGGCTCTCCCGTCGGGAGAGGGCAGTCACGGGCTCGTGTGCCTGAGAAGTCAGTGCACACCTTCCGTCTACAGGCCCTGCAGAGATACCTGTACGCGGACCCTGCTCCGCGATGGCACCTGCTGGCGACCCATTTTTTGCTCCAGACTGGCAACCTGCGGTACGACGGGCAGCTGTTGGTCCTTGACCCGAGCGGCTTCACCCCCAAGAGGCTCTCGCAGCTGCCAGGATTCTACCGAGAAATGCTGAAGGCTTGGATGCTGCTGGGACTGACCAGGGGCTTGCCGAGCAGGCCGGATGAACTCCTGGGGGAGCCCCTCTCACATAACCGCGCTATCGGTTTGGTGGGGCTGGAGGAGAACACCAGCCTGTGATGCTACCTGGTCGGTGCCCAGGTGACCAAGGTCGGGAACATGCTAGATACCCCGCTTCAAGTCGTCGGCCACATTCTCAAGTTTGTGCCCAATGCTCTCCGTATTCTAGCGAGAGTCGTGAGTGAGGCGGGCCCACTGCAGCCCAGGGATCCCCGCCCAACTGCACCCTCCGGCCCCCCGGCGCTGATTATAGGGCCCAGGTTTGCCGAGGACGGTGGGCCCCCTCGCAGAGCTGACGTTCCTCCTTGCGCCCACAGTCTTAGCAGGCTGTGGGAACTGCCCGTAGCGGACTTCCAGACCGTGTCCCGGAAGGTCCTGGGCTGGCTAGTGCTACATACCGTGCATCGCCTCGCCCTCGCTCTGAGGCCCAACACTCCTTGGCGGGAGGTGTTGCCGCCGAGGAGCGGGGACGGGAGCTGGCCTCGCTGGGGATCGTTCTATTCTGCTATTCTGAACTGATCCCCGGCTATGAAGGGGACCGCTTCTGGAGGTTGGTGCACGGGGCCATGGCCACCGGCCGGTTCAAGGCGCGGGTTTTCCGGGAGGATCCCTCCTGTCCGTTCGGTTGCGGGCAGGAGGAGGACCTCTTCCACCTGGGGCTTCAGTGCCCCAGGCTCACCCCCTTCCTGTCCTTTTTGAAAGGTTTATTTTTGTGCTTTTGGTTACATTTCACCCCGCACCACCTCAGTCACGGGCGTGCACTGAAGAGGGGACCTCTACGCCAGAGCGACGCCTTGGTCAACTACCTCCTGTCCACCGCCAGATCCTCAGTCTGGTGGTCACGGCAGGAGATGTTGGCCGAGGGCCGGTCCCTCGGGTGCGAGGTCCTCTTATGGTCGACGGTGCGTGTCCAGCTGAAAGCAGAGCACTTCTGTGTGCTGTCCGCCGGGTGGGTGGAGGAGTTTACCCGCCGGTGGGCAGTGGACGGGGTGCTCTGCTCCCCTCCCCTCCCTCCCCTTTTTGAGTTAATCCCTTTGATTTGAGTTTTTTGTGTTATAGTTCTGTTTTATTTTTGTGCACTTTTTGGGTGTCCCTTTCCCCTTTGTTTTTTACCTTTCCTCCCCTCACCCCCCGCTAAGGATTAAAGCTGTGAGGGTGAGGGGGCCCCTTCCCCCCTCCCCTTCTTGGTCCCGATAGGGATCCCTCCCCTTCCCCTTTTTCTATCGGCGGCCCCCCTTCCCTGCCCCATCCCCCGCCCCTCATGGCAGATTTTTGCGGGCCCCCTACTCCTGAGGTCATTGACCCCCCTCCCCCCCCTTTTTAGATGGGGTAAGGCAGCCCTTTGCCTACAAGTAGCGTTAGCATGAGCTGCCACCCTGTGGTCCCCCCCCCCCCCCCCCCCGTTTCATGATGATGGAGTGGGCATGGAAGGCCTGTCCAATGGGCCTGCAGGCAGGAAATCTTGAGGGCACCTAAGAGCAGGTAAGTGCCAGAGCAGTGGATTGCAGCAGAGGTGAGTCTGGTTTCTTAGGCCACAGGGTTTCCTGTGGCCTTTTTGTTAAGGCTCCCCCTTCCCTCCCTCCCTTATTATTTCTATTAGTCCCAGGCGCCCTCTCTAGGGGGCGCTTGGGAGTTGGTGTTTTTCCCATTTTTGTTTGTAACTTCCCTTCCATTTGTTGTTGTTCTTTATTTTTTTGGGGGGTGGAGCGGTCTTAAGGCCACTCCCACCTCCCTAGTCTTCAATATTCCCCCTCCCTCCCTTATTATTTCTATTAGTCCCAGGCGCCCTCTCTTGGGGGCACTTGGGAGTTGGTGTTTTCCCATTTTTGTTTGTGATTCCCCTTCCATTATTTGTTTTTCTTTTTTGGGGGGGTGGAGCGGTCTTTGAGGCCACTCCCGCCTCCTCCCCAGCCTTAAATAGTCACACCAGAGCATCCAGGATGCAGTGGAACAGGCCTCGAGTAGGCCCCGACCAACACTGAAGGCCTCCTAGGCCGTGGAGGAGGATCCGGACAATTGCTCAGGTGAGGCCCTGGCTTCGGAGCGGCCTCCAGAAAAAGGTGAGATGCCTCCTGTGGTGCAGCTACAGGAGGAATCGTAACACTATTTTATAAATCTTGAGATTATGTGTGTACTTGTAGTGTCACATATAAATAGGAACAGGGAAAAAAGTGGTGGTCGGGGGGGGTTCTGAGATGAGGTTCAGAGGTTCGCACACAAGTTGCTATTTTGAAAGCAGTAGACACACATATATTACCAAACTTCTCCATATGCTTGTATATCTGCTAATTGATATGTGCAACTGAAATGCATTTGTCTTTTTTTCAATAGTTTTGGATGGGAGGTCTGGGTGAACGGGTGTGGATTCAGGGTGATGTACTGGAGAGTCTAGGTCAGGGGTAGCCAGCTCTGGTCCTCAAGGACCACAAACAGGCCTGGGTTTCAGGATGGCCATATATCTGCATACAATGAAGGCAGCGAAAGCAAGTCTATTTCATGTATAATCATTGGGGTAGATTTTCAAAAACCGCGAATAGGCGTACTTCTGTTGGCGCTCCAGGCGCAAACAAAAGTACGCTGGATTTCAGTAGATACGCGCGTAGCCGCGCGTATCCGCTGAAATCCAGGATCGGCGCGCGCAAGGCTATCGATTTCGTATAGCCGGCGCGCGCCGAGCCGCGCAGCCTACCCCCGTTCCCTCCGAGGCCGCTCCGAAATCGGAGCGGCCTCGGAGGGAACTTTCTTTTGCCCTCCCCTCACCTTCCCCTCCCTTCCCCTACCTAACCCACCTGCCCAGCCCTGTCTAAACCCCCCCCCTTACCTTTGTTGGGGGATTTACGCCTCCTGGAGGGAGAAGTAAATCCCCGCGCGCCAGCGGGCCGCTAGCGCGCCAGGACGCGATCTGGGGGCGGATCCGGAGGGCGCGGCCACGCCCCTGGGCCGCCCCGGGCCGTAGCCACACCCCCGGGCCCGCCCCCGGAACGCTCCCGACACGCCCCGAAAACGCTGCGCGGTTCGGGCCCGCCCCCGACACGCCCCCCCGACACGCCCCCTCCGAAAACCCCGGGACTTACGCGAGTCCCGGGGCTCTGCGCGCGCCAGTAGGCCTATGTAAAATAGGCTTACCGGCGCGCAGGGCCCTGCTCGCCTAAATCCGCCCGGATTTGGGCGGATTTAGGCGAGCAGGGCTCTTAAAATCCGCCCCATTGTGGTTATCATGAAAGCGAGACCTGTTTTTCGCTCTTGAGGATCAGAATTGGCCACTAGAGATGTGAATCAGAACCGGAATCTGATCGGTTCCGATTCAAAATCTTAAAATTTTTATCGTCCGGCTCGATTTTTTTTTTTTGTTATCGGCTGTGCCCGAACCGATAACAAAAAAACCCTCCCCCACCCTCCTGAACCCCCAAAAACCATTTTAAAATTACCTGGTGGTCCAGTGGGGGCGCAAAGAGCGAGAGCTCCCCACGCCCCCACTGGACCACCAGGTAATTTTAATAGGTTTTGGGGGGGTCGGGAGGGTGGGGGAGGCTAAGGGGGTCAATTTAAAGGGTCGGGTGGGTTTTTTTTTTATCAGGCCATTGGCGCCATTTTTTTAGTGGCAGCCAAAATGGCGCCGATGGCCCGAGAGTGGGAGATCATGCCGGCCCCCCCCCCCACTGGACCACCAGGTAATTTAAAACATTTTGGGGGGGTTCGGGAGGGTGGGGGATTCGTTTTAAAGGATCGGGGTGGGTTTAGGGGTTGTTTTGGTGTGCCGGTTTTCCCGCCCTCCCCCTCCCCTGATTTATGATTTTTCATGATAAATCGGGGGAATTTCTATTGTATCGTGACTCTAACGATTTTTGACGATTTAAAAAATATCTGATGATTTTTTTAAATCGTCAAAAAACGATTCACATCCCTATTGGCCACCACTGATTTAAGTGAACTGGTGAAGATCTGGGTGAACTGGTGGGGGTATAGGCAAACTGGTGATTTCACGCAGACATGCAAGTAAGAAAGTAGAGGATGCTCATACTTTATAAAATATCTGCCTATGTGTTTTAATTCTGAGTAATCACATGCATTGTTTTAATTATTATGTGCATAAAATATATGTTCATAATTTTATAACATAGAAAATGTATGCATGTTTCTTCATTACAAATATACACATGCGGGCAGATTTTCAAAGCCCTGCTCGTGTAAATCCGCCCGTATTTACGTGAGCAGGGCCTTGCGCGCCGGCACGCCTATTTTCCATAGGCCGCCAGCACGCGCAGAACCCCGGGACGCGCATAGGTCCCGGGGTTTTTGGACGGGGGCGTGTCGGGGTGTGTCGGGGGGCGGGGCCGAATGACGTGGCATTTTGGGGCGGGGTGCGGCATTTCGGGGGCGGACCCTGGGGCATGGTTTCGGGCTGGGGCGTTCCGGGGGCATGGCCGCGCCCTCCGGAACTGCCCCCGGGTCGGGTCTCGGCGCGCCAGCAGCGCGCGTGGATTTACGTCTCCCTCCGGGCTATGCGCGTATCTTATAAAATCCAGCGTACTTTTGTTTGCGCCTGCTGCGCAACAAAAGTACGCGATCGCGCAGTTTTTAAAAATCTACCCCATGTACTTTTGGGGCAGAAATATGTGGTATTTTATCAACTGTGAGGCTTCTGCCATGCAGATTATAAAAATACTAGTATAAATCTCCACAAGCCTATTTACAAGTGCAAATGGTATACTGCAGGCAGTTTTGAAAGCTGGGCTCCTTATTTTTACTGACTCTCAAGCTAACAGATTTTGACATGTTGAGTTGCATTGGGCGCATAGCACAAAAGAAAAGCACGAGCCTTTCTAATTCTTCCATTTCTTCATAGATGAGGCGATTTTCAAAAGTTCCGGCACAGATGCAAAGTCCATGGGTACTTTTAGTCCGCTGCTTCTGCACCAGTTCTCAAAGGGAAAATACAAACATACTTTCCCTTTGAAAAGTGTCCCAGGTTAAAAGGTGCCCACAGAGATTTGTTTCTGCTTTTGCTGCAGGTACTTTTTCCATGGAAAATAATGTGAGTAGATTTGAAAATGTAATCTATGCATGTTATTTCCCATTCCCCGACCTAAGAACACCCCCAGGCTCACTTTGTTATTGCCCATCTAAAAGTACCTGCATTGTTGACCCCCACAAGTACCTTTTGCTGGGTAAAGGCTGGGCAATACCCAGAAAGTCAGTTTACCTGGGAACATTGCTTTTCACATGGATAAGTGGCTTTTTAAAATTGCCCAAAGAACGGGTACATTAGAGGAAAGGTCAATAAAAGCTTCCCAGAATGTTTTCAAAATGGGGCCTATTTTCTAAAGCGTGATAAGTGTTCATGGTAACTCATGTTTATGCCTAAAGCCAACAATAATGGGTAAGAAATGTGTCACTGCATATGTTTATAAAAGTGTGGAGAGGTTGACGCAGCCTATGGGATGAGCCCCGTAGGCCCTCATCGTCAACTGGCAGAGGTTCTCTGGTGGAAGACTGGTCTAAGGTTTCACCTTTACCAGCTTCTCTCCCCACAGGTTGAGTCCTTGGGTTCTGGGGGCTGGCAGGACTTAGGTGAGAGACTCTCAGAGAACGGGGTAGGCGGTAGTCCAGGGCCAGGCAAGGGTCAGAGGCAGGCAGCAAACAAACAAGGTTGATGTCCAGGTGAAGGGTCAGTGGTAGGCAGCAATCCAGAGAAGTCCATATCCAGGTGAGAGAGTAGTAGCGGTAGTCAATCCAAAGAGAAGGTCAGGGGATATCCAGCCCTAGTCCTCAAGGGCAACAAACAGGCCTGGGTTTCAGGATGGTCATATACCTGCATACAATGGAAGCAATGCAAGCAAGTCTCTCTCGTGCATAATTATTGTGGTTATCCTGAAAACTAGACCTGTTTTTGGCTCTTGAGGAAAGGTAGGGCAAGCTGGAAGAATGAGGCAAGGCTGGACAAGGCAAGAAAGGCTGGGAGGATAGCAACATGCACTATACCAGGTAGGAGGACCTGTTACTGAGGCAAGGTAGGCATGTCTACTGTGCCCTTTTATAGGGCTGAAGGAGATGACATTATCCTTGAGCACTGCGGCATTTTCCTGCCACGGGCTCTTTAAATGCAGAAACATCGGGCACGCACCCGCCTAAGCAAGGGCTGGAGACGATGGCTCTGGCAGTGTCATGCCTCACATGGGGATATCAGAGGCATGTGCTGCAAAGGAAGGTGCTGGTGGTTTCAGGGCAAGTGCGGCAGCTTGCAGGGGCATCCTGCAAGCTGCCAAATGTAACAGTATTCACAGTGCAAAAACTCACTCCACCTCTTGAGGTCGATTTTTATCTCTTGCTCCTGTCCCAGAATCTCAACAAATCCATTTAAGACTTATCCTGTTCTTTCGCTGGTGACCTTGCTGCAAAGAAATCTAAATGTAACATGAAATCTCTGACTTCTCACCGATGAGTCACCCCATACTGACTCATTTCTATTTATGCTTTTCAGCTCAACAACACCTAATGGATATGGATGAGAACATTCAGTCCAAAAAGAAGGAATTGAATTCATTAAATATCAGCAATGGAAGTGCCCCATGGCCTGACACATAGAGGCTATGACTAAGAAGGAAGGAGAATGTTAGGAAGGTACTTTTCCCAGTGCCATTTTTATAATCATCTGGGACTCTGCTCCTGTTTTTAATGCACAAGAAAGACTACAAATTAAGTAAAATTTTTCATAATTTTTATTCTATCTTTCCATGCATTCAAATCATTATTCCACTTCTCTTATGCAATTGATACCAGCAACTTAGATTGCATATAAAGAGAGTCTACAGTGAGATAGTAATGAACTTCAGTCACTTTCAAACTAAACTGAATATAAATGGCAAATGAAATTTAATGTGGACAAATGTAAAGTGATGCACTTAGCGAAGAGTAACCCAAATTATAGTTACACAATGCAAGCTTCCACATTAGAAGTCACCATTCAAGAGAAGGATCTTCTGCTCAGTGTGCAGCAGCAGCAGCCAAGAAAGCAAATAGAATGCTAGGGATTATTGGGAAAGGAATGGAGAATATAACAGAGAATATCATAATGCCTCCACATCGCTCCACGGTGTGACCTCATTTTGAGTATTGTGTGTATTTCAGGTCACCACATCTCAAGAAAGATATAGCAGAATTAGAAAAGGTACAGAGAAGGGCGACCAAAATGATAAAGGGGATGGAACAATTCCCCTATGAGGAAAGGCTAAAAAGGTTAGGACTCTTCAGCTTGGAGAAGAGACGGCTGAGGGGGGATATGATAGACATCTATAAACTAATGAGTGGAGTGGAACGAGTACATGTTAATTGGTTATTTACTTTTTAAAAAGTATGAAGACTAGGTGACACAAAATGAAGTTACAAGGTGATACATTTAAAACTAAAAAGAGAAAATATTGTTTTATTCAGTGCGTAATGAAACTCTGGAATTTGTTGCCAAAGGATGTGATGAATGCTATTAGTGTAACTGTTTAAAAAAGGTTTGGACATGTTCCTGGAGTAAAAGTACATAAACCATTTTTTATGATGGAGTTGTAGAAATCCACAGTTTATCCCTGGGATAAGCGTCTTGGAATTGATCTACCCCCCCCCCCCCCCCTGGGATCCTGCCAGGTACTTGTGACAATGTTTGGCCACTATTGGCCACTGGGCTTCATGGACCTTTTTTCTAATTCAATATGGCAAGTCTTATGTTCTTATGCTCATATGTTCTTAAACAGTCAAATTGTTATGGACTGGTAGGTTGGAGTAAGGGACCCCCCCCCCCCCCCCCCCACACACACACACACACACATAACTTATTTATTTATTTATTTGTTGATTTTTATATACCGACATTTGTCGGAACATCATGCCAGTTTACATTGTAACAAAATAACAAGAGAGAGAAATACAATAAACATGGAAGGGAAGGGGGGAGCAGTAATGAAAGAGGAGAGAGGACAGCAGTAGGAAGGATAGGGAAAGAGAAAAATTTGATAGGAACATTTGAAGAAAATAAAATTAACAATAGACACTATGTACAGGTGGGCTGGTAGGTACCAGACCAGTGATGGCAGTGACAGGGAGAGGTGTGGAGGGGGGGGGGGGGGGGGAATGGTAGGTTAGGCTTAAAGGAGGGTGAGGGGAAAGAGCCAGGTTTTGAACCCTTTTTTAAATTTAGACAGGTTAGGTTCTAGACGGAGGGCCGTGGGCAGGGTGTTCCATAGGGAAGGACCTGCCCTTTCTCTGGTTGAGGTGTGGTGAGCAGTTTTTAGGGAGGGGGTGTATAGGGTACCAGCAAGGTTGGATCTGGAGGGGCGGATAGATGATCGGAAAAGAGGTGCATTCTCGAGCCAAGTGTTTAGTATTTTATGCATGAGGTTATGGGTAACCAGTGGTCTTTTAGGATAGGGGTAATGTGATCAGATTTACATGCATTTGTTAGGATTCTGGCCATGGCATTCTGTAAAAGTTGGAGGGGTTTGATAGTGGAGAGAGGGAGGCCCAGCACACACACACATACACACACACAGAAGAAGAACAGAGCTGCAAGGCCTGCAGAACTGGAGCTGGTCTTCTGCCTAACACACCCCCTCCCCAGAGGTTGAGCTCTTTGGTTCTGAGGGCTGAAAGGACTTGTCTTCTGGGGAACATCAGGGCATGGGCTGAGTACAGGCTGGGATCTGAGGTCATGCGTAGACTGGAGGAGGCAGGGAAGGTTGGATGAGGCAAGGTTGGCTGGACGAGATGAGGCAAGGCAGACTGGATACTGAGGGTAGGCACAGGCTGGAAATTGAACGTAGGCACAGGCTAGAAGCTGATGAATAGATACAGGTACTGGCTGAGAGCTGGATACAGGTACTGACTGGGGCTAGAAAGAGCATAAGCTTGGGCTGGATCTGAGGCAAAGGATAAGGGCAAGGCCTGGGGAATAGACAAGGGCATGAACTGGATTGGGCAGGCAAAGACAGGACTGGACAAGGCAAGGACAGAGCAACACTAGACAAGGGCAGGGCTGGACTAGACAGATACCAAGGGTCAAAAATGCCCAACAAGGCATGAGACTGGGCAAGGTAATCCTAGTAGACCCAGAAGCCATATGGTAAGACAGAAGAGCACAGGGAGGTTGCAGAGCAAGGCCTGGATGGGCCCAGAGCAAGGAAAGAGACCAAGTGGGTCATTTTCCAAGGAGTTTCCGTGGGTGATAATTCTGCAAATTGTGCTAACAGCCTCATTTGTGTTATGTTGTGTGCTAGAGGCCAGTAAAGGTTTATTGCAGTTCATGATGTTTGCGGACAGGCCTATTTCAGAGAGAGAGAGAGAGAGTTGCTATAGTGCCTCCTCCCTAGGCAGGTATTTGTATCCCTATGGGAGGCCCATCTAGTAACTCGAGGTGAGGGTTAAGTATTAGTGTAGGGGGGTAGGGGCCACTTTGACATTCAACATGAGACGAATAACAGAACAGTGGTCTCTTCTGAAGATATGAGATTTGTGCAATGTTCTCTCCACCTAGCTTGATAACATCAAGAGTTTCCTCACTCTGAAGGCCAGCAAATCTTCACAAGAGACCACTGTTCTGTTCGTACATCTCACGTTGAATGTCAAAGTGGCCCCTACCCCCTACACTAATACTTAACCCTCACCTCGAGTTACTAGGTGGGCCTCCCATAGGGATACAAATACCTGTCTAGGGAGGAGGCACTATAGCAAGTCTCTCTCTCTCTCTCTCTCTCTCTCTCTCTCTCTCTCTCTCTCTCTCAACATTGTGAACCAAATTGCACTAATAGTGCAACTTGCAATAACAACTTTTTGCATAGCTGATATTGCAATTTGCAATACACATGCTTATTAGCATAAGGTACACCCCTTTTTGGTATCCAATGCAATATTGGAAAATGAGGCCCCAAAAGAGGCCACAGAACAAGAAGAGAGGCCACAAGGCAAGGCAAGGTAGGAGGCCCAGAGGCCATAAGTCTAGGCAAAGTAGAATAGCAAGGAAAACATGGACAGGTCAGAGAGCCTAGGTGACTCAATGAAGAGGCAAGAGCAGGCCTGGCTAAGTAGGGTTGAGGCTTGAGTAAACTAGCATCAGTGAGGAGGTAACTGGCAAGGTAGTTAGTAAGGTTCGCTGAGAACTTCAGGTGGAGGGAAGACAGTGCAGCAGGCTGAACTTTGGCATGGGAAGACTGCACAGCAAGTAAAACCATGAGACAAATGAAGGGGAAAATTGTTTTTCTACCCTGTAGCAACCCATTCCTGATGTGTACTGAAGTAGCATTTTTTAAGACCTAATCAAGAATTCATTTAGGGGCCTCCTTATTAAAGCTGAAAGCATGTTAAATAAGCATGTTTTCAAAGATAATTATTGCACCGGCTTTAACATACTGTTCACTGAATAGTATAAAGCTTTTAGCAAATACTATGTTAAGTGGGTTTTTACCACCATCGTTAATGCATTTGTGAAGGAGTGCCTGGTGTCACTGGCCGAAGTAACTCAATGAGCTGCAGTCATGCAAAGCATGAATGGAGCTCATTAAATATTTTCCCATGTTAAATCTTTTCAGTGTTAATGATAACACAAATGTGTGCATTACCGTTAATGAGAATTAATGCCATTTTAACACGAAAGATGCCAATGCAGGCATTAACATATATTAAGACCTTAACATACTTTAGAAATATGTCTCAGAGTTGCAATTTTTTTAGACAGTACTAAGCACTGAGAATGTGGTTTCACTTATGTCTTGGTCAAACAAAAATAATATCAGAAGTCCTAAATATCTTTCTAGCAACAATAATTGACTTGGGCAAGAAAAATGTACAGAAGAATTTAGAGGTCAATCTACATATTTTAACATGCACACAAATCAAAGGAAACAAAATCTGGATGTCTTTAGATCTATGAAGAAAATCAGGCTGTGATAAGATACAGGGCTGGATTTGTCCTTTTGCAGGTAGAATTGTGTTTTGGTATTTCTGAGGCTCAGTTGCGGCAACATAGTTATTTATAGTGAGCACTGGAGTTTAAAGTTGTTACATTATTTCACTTCATAAAATATCTCACCTCCCACTCCATGGCTGGCCAGATGTATATTTTAATGAGACTATCTCTTCTTACAGGATAGGGGTTAGGGTTTCGTTTTATAGAGTCCTCAGAAGGACACAAAGCGTCTGCAACATGAATAAGTGGCACAAAATATTAAAATAGTGAGCTACTGACTCAAAAGTGGAAAACTGCTCAATTCTCTAATTTTGAACTGTTTTCATTCCAAAAAGTAAAGGATAACTATGTATTGTCAATAAAAAAAAATTGCACCAGTCACAATTTCTTTAGACTTTGAGCCATTCCCCTCCTGCTAGACAAGGTCCAGGAGGGGAACTCCTTGAGAATAAATTTCAGAGTACGTCATTTTAACATCACCATTGTTGAAGGTGGTATTTTTAGCAGGGCTGCAGGCATATTAGGCCTGCATTCCAATATTAAATTTCATCCAATGTGTGCTTATCCTAGACCTAGAGGAATGCCTCACTGCATGTTTTTTGTTTAAAACCAAGACTTTCAAGCCTGAAGAGGGGAAGAAGTCTTAGTAGTCTCATAAAAATTAAATCAGTAAAAAAAATGTGTAGGGATCTTGATCTCTTGCAGCCATGAGCAAGCAATCTCATGTGCCCAACCTGAGCATGCTCCAATACGATCTCAACAAAGAGTACACCTTTCCAAATTAAATACGAGGGAGAAAAGCTGTTGAAGCTACATTTCTTGTCCCTTTTAATAACTTTTTATGTAGGTGAATTAGAAAAAATATGTTAAAAAGTGAAAAGTGCAGCTTATTTTATAAATGTAATTAAGAGTAATCACATGTTACATTCAGATATAAAGGTGAATTTTAAAAGCCCGGTGTGCGCATTAATGAGGGGATGCGTGAATATGTCGAGCTCGAGCACGCCAAGCAGATACACGCGGAAATGCTGCAGGGTGCACATCTCGAAAGTTTTCAAAAAAGGGGTAGGATGTGGGCCTGGTCTGGGTGGGTTAATGGGCATTTGGGGCTGTGAAGCTGAGAAATGCCTGAAAATACTTATGCACTCTGGTGCCACGTAACTTTACTTCTGCTATGGATGCCGCGTATGTTATAAAATAAAGATAAATAGGCAGATCGGCAGGGTTTTAAGGGTCGGGGAGAACTGTGGGGGGGGGGGGGGGAGTGAAGGCTATTAAATCAGAGGGGTTTGGTAGACCTATTTCTTAACTGGGCACACTGGGGATGAACTGGTGAAACTTGAAATGGCATCGGCGCGGGCCCCTTTTAAAATCCCCCCATTTTCGTAGTTGAAGCGGCATTTGCACTCGCTTGCGCATAGCCACTTAATAACTGGCACACGCGTGCGTGCGGCCAGGCTGTTTTGTGACACGTGCACATATATGCGTGCAAATTATAAAACAGCCGCGTCCCTGGGCCCAGGCCGCTGAACGCGTGCACCGGTTTGAAAGTCACCATCCCAGGTAATAAGAGGTCCATGCTCAAAGGTGCTTGGCCAAGGCAACAAGGAGAAACAATTTGCATAGAACATTCTACCCCCTTCCCTTCAGTGGCTAAGCTTTGTCCAAATAACTTTATACACATATAAAATGTAGCTGGGTAAAACAGGGATGGTGGAGGGGGCTTCTTAGAGCTGAGCAGCACCGATACCTCTAGCACTGCACAGCTAAGCTTACCCAGGTAAGTCTGGTTGGGGAAAACATTGACCTAAAGTTACCTGGCTAACTTTTAATTTTAGGCAACTATATTCAGTGACAGACGTACACAGGTAAGTCCTGCTGAAGGTCTTGCTTAAAGTTACTCAGATAACGTTACGCTCCCTGGCCTGCAGAGTATGAACCTCTAAGTTACTATTTAAGGATTTCTGTATAATTAGTCATTCTGTGCTGAGCACAGGCAATAAATGCTGACATTAAATAGAGCTATAATTAAATACATAAATGGGATCACTTAACTAATGTAAGTGTTTTGTATAATCACTGTTATACTTAGGAATTCTCCAAAAGCATTTCTGGAAACAAATAAAGTGATGGCTGTTCAAATAATGGCTAACATCATTCTTTTGTGCCATGGGACCCACTGAAAGTATAGTCAACACTCAACAATCTAGTGATTATTGTAGCCAGGGGTCAAATTGATAAATATTATAAGAGAAATAAGGTTTATATTTGCATTTCTGCATGGAAGGGAGTAGCTGCGTTCTGTTTCTTTATGGAATACTGAAAATTGTAGCAATCCCCTAGGGTTATGATTCAGCAGCTCCAGTTTTGTTTTGGCTTTTTTTTTTTTTTTAAATAAGAGGTTGCAGAGAGCATTAGCAGCAAGCTAGCCTTACAGTGATATAATTCCCTAGGGGAAATTGCACCAAAGGTTGGTCTGGCTGCAGTCACAAGGTTTTCTGGGAAAACATTGAGAGGAACACTTCTGGCCCCTGGCCGCGAGAGTAAAGTTATCACCTAGAGAAAGGAAAGCAATGGGGCATTGGTGTGGGCAGTAAAGAGAGACTGATCTCCAGAGAAATCAGGCAGCCCGCAGCCCATGTGAATGGGTTGAGAGACAAGTTTCTGAAGGCCTGTTGAGAGGAAGAAAGTTAGTGAATGCATTGAAAAATAGAGAAATGCTGAGAATGAGAATGGGAGCTAAAGAACCAAGTGAGTATGTGAAAGAAAAGGTATTACATTTGCAGAGGATGTGTGCCCTGTATCAGATCTGTGAGCAGTAAAGAAGTCTGTGAAGAAAAAGCAGGGTGCATAGGCTGTAAAAGGGCAAAATTAAAGTGAGACTGCTAAGCCATCTTCTTTCTGGAGACAGAAATTGTAGAAAGAAATAGTATTACAACTATGCTAGGAAGATCTTGGAAAGAGAACGTGTTTCAGAGAAGTTAACTTTCCTGAGGCGGAGGAACCCAAAGGAAGTCTAGATGGAATAAAACCTTAAACCCAAACGTTTTAAGTAAGTACTGTGAGAAGGATTGCCCTGTAAAGCAGGAAAACTGTGCAGTGTATGAGAAAATAAATCCTTTGGGGTGAATTTTAAAAGCGTTGCTTGAATGAAAAGGCCCAGATATATGCAATATCTGGATAGCATGTGAGCCACACATATTTTAAAAGCCACAAATTGCACCACGTATATGTGCATGAGCGAGCTAAAGAAAAAGGGGTGAAGTTGGGGCATGTCAAGGGCATTCAGGGTGGGAAAAAAGCTATCCACATAAATCCATATTTTCAATTCGGCGGCCACAGCACATGGTGGTCTGTTAGCTGCACATATTTACTTATTTACTTCTGCTCTTGATGAGGTCTAAGTCTGTATAAATCTCTATTTAGGCCTAAATCAACTGGGGTGAGGGTTCTGGGTCAACTGGGGGGAGTGCACGCTGAAGAACCAGAAGGGTCTGGATGACCTAGAGACAGACTGGGCAAACTGGTGGACTAATTGCTAAAACTAGGAATGGTCTTCATGAGAGCATATTTTAAAATCCGCTTACCATACTTATATGCATTATAGTCGGCAAAGTCCTAAGAAAGATATGCAAAATATGTTTGCCAAGTAACTGCTTAAAATTAGGAGAACACACAAGTGCAGTGGGTGTATTAAAATTCATATGCGTGTACTTGCGCACATGATTCAAAATTCCAGTGTATGTGGAATCATGCGCCCACATATGGGTCTCCATGTGTTTGGTTTAAAGTTACCATCTTTGTGTGAGACTCATAGGATCATTTGTACTGTGGTTATGTATCTGATAAAGAATTTGGCTACGTTATGGCAAAAATACACAGATTTACCTAAATGACTGAAAGATATGTGTGAATCAATATTGTGAATGTGATGACAAATTCCAAAGTTACAGAGACGTTTTGTGTACCAATGTGAGTAAAAAACAGTGCAGTTCTTAACAGTGAGATCTGCTACAGTGATAAATCAGCACTATGAACACATGATTTTATTTTATTTTTTACTAAAAAGATTCTCGGTAGCATATTAGATATCTTGATCAATGAATCCTGAGGGAATGCTGACAGCAAAAACATCATCTATTGTGGTGGTAAGTTGGACTTGCTGGGAAAGAGTGCTTAAATCTTGCAAAAAGATTTATTGGAGAGTTAATGTATATTAGCTTTTAACTTTAATGTGAGTTTACAAAGGTCACTTACTTGATCTGAGAAGTTGAGATAACTGGTTCCAGGGCAAGTAGTCATTAGTGACTAATTTTAGTCCTACTGCTGGTCATTTACAAACATAAAAGACACCTAATAATCAAATTTCAGAACCCTTAGATTTAAAAGACACTTACCAGGTCATTCTTCAAATGCATTATTGTGTTAACGCATGTGATGATAATGCGTTGACGGATGTGTTAACGTTATAACACATGCGATAATAACACTAGCACATGGCACAAATGCAAATTTTTGGAAGGGTTGGGATCAGGGAAGAGTTTGGGCAGGATTTAGGAAAATGAGGGCCAATATTGCACTGTGTGATAGCATAATGCATGCTATTGCAAGGTTTTAATGCTGGATATAACACTACACCTTTTTTCATGCCCAAAATAGCCATAATGCAATTTGTAATAAATTTTTAGAATTGCATTTTGGACATTTTTGGGGCTGGGAAGGGACTAGGAAGAGTGGAGTAGAGGGTAGAGAGTAAGCCTGTGGGGAGGCCCTCACAGTGTGCAACTATTTATATCTCTATAGGAGGGCCATCTAATAGGTCGAGGTGAGGTGTTGGAGGTACTTTAGGGTTTAGGGACCAGTTTTTCATGTAGAGTGAGACGTATGAACAGCACAGTATACCTTGGTGAAGATTTGATGTCATTTGGAGTGAGGAAAGACTCACAAAGATGACATTTTATACTATGTTATCTCACCCTAGCTGATGGTACCCTGTTAAAGAGTCCATTAAGCTAGGGTGAGAGAACATAGTAGAAATTGCATCTTTGTGAGACTTTCCTGACTGCAAATGATATCAAATCTTCACTGTGCTTTCGTACGTCCCACTCTACATGAGAAACTGGCCCCTAAACCCTAAAGCACCATCAACACCTCACCTCGACCTATTAGATGGCCCTCCTATAGAGATATAAATAGTTGCACACTGTGAGGGCCTCTTCTTTTGTGCTGTTCGTACACCTCACTCTACATGAGAAACTGGCCCCTAAACCCAAAACCACCACCAACACCACCTCAACTTATTAGATGGCCCTTCTATAGAGATATAAATACTTTACTATTATAACAGCCTTGTAGATAGTCTTTCTCTTTCTTTCTCTCTCCCCACAAGATGCAAAAATAAGAATTATCACAATTTCCCTAAACATACCCCTTTTTCTTAGCCCAGTCATTATCCATGCATTTTGATGAACCTAGGGGTAAATTACTAAATTAAAAACCCTAATCAAATTTTAAAAAATACTTTGATTGAAAGATATCCACTCCTTTATACTTCAATTTTTATAATTTGATTTTATGTATAATTATTATATCTCTGTCTTTTGTCCATGCTTTGTTGCCAGTCTTATTTTATTTTTATGTATAGAATGATTTGTGAATTATTACACCCCTGATGCAGGCAGATATGTCGTGACATAGCCAAGTTGGGGTTTTAGCTTATTTGTTATGGGTTTTAACTGATTTGTTATTTATGGAATTACACCATTTGGATTTTTTTTGTATTAATGTATATTTATATTATTATCAAGTTATTGAACTAGTTTATTTATTGAATATTAATCATGTATTTGTTGATCTGTTTTTATAGTTCTGCTTCTCTTTTTCTTGTTCTTTGCACATTTTGGTGGGTGGTCTCTATTTTTTCTTTTATTATTACCCTGCCACCCCTTTTGACTCTTCTAGGGATATGAAAGAAAGAGAAACCTTGTGGACAGATTTAGACCCATTGGTGAGTGACTGCATCCTGTGCCCAGATTTCTGTTAGGCAAGGATGTCAGGTGACACTTTTGATTTATAAATTGAGGAGTAGGTCTAGTTTGTTATGAACTGAATGGAGGTTTAAAAAGATTAAATTTAGGAAGCATTTTTGGACAGCATTCATGTCACTTATGTCCTGCAACTCTCTCAAGGAATAGATGATTAATTTCTGGAGTCCTAAGACTCCAGAAATTAATCATCTGGATTAGATAGAAAGTGTAGTTTGGAGTGTATCTTCTCTGACCAGTGATTGTAGCAATAGAGGAGGAAGTTGGGCAGTAGCTGATAGTCAGCAGTGAAACACATCTTGAAGAAGTGTAAGATTTGTCAGGAAGAATAAAAAATGATTGTGATGATTCACCTGAGAGACAGAGGTAGCTGAAGGGCACTATCCAGTCATCTGGGAGCTCTGTAACATGAAGGGAGATAAAAGGGCAAACCCCCTTTGGTGATTCTCTTTGTCAATCTGCCATTGGTTATCTTCCTCCAGCTTCTAGTCCCAGCCTTTTTGCTTTGGTTCCCATAGAAGGTGGAGCTAGGCCAGTAGTGAATTCCTGAGGTGCTGGGGGGGGGGGGGGGGAGTGTTGATATTATTTGGGCCTGATGACCCTAGTAAGGACCCCCTTGGATTTAGGAGCTTCTTCTAATTCCAGCCAAGCAGGTATGAAGCAGAAGCAGCCCCTAAACTTTCCAGGGCTATCAAAATAACTAACCAAATTCCTCAAATTAATTTTTCTGTAAAGAGATTTTGACCACCTATCTTTTGTTTCCTTATTTTTTTTTCTGTATCAATCTATTTTCATTGAATATTTGTTATCCTTAACAGAGAGTACATAGAAACATAGAAACATAGAAACATAGAAATGACGGCAGAAGAAGACCAAATGGCCCATCCAGTCTGCCCAGCAAGCTTCCCTCATTTCTTCTCTCATACTTATCTGTTTCTCTTAGCTCTTGGTTCTAATTCCCTTCCACCCCCACCATTAATGTAGAGAGCGGTGATGGAGCTGCATCCAAGTGAAATATCTAGCTTGAGTAGTTAGAGGTAGTAGGGGTAGTAACCGCCGCAATAAGCAAGCTACACCCATGCTTATTTGTTTTTACCCAGATTATGTTATACAGCCCTTATTGGTACAACTGTGGTTACAATTAAGGAGGGGGGGGGGGATTTTCAAACTGTTCACGTTGGTACAAAATCTGCTCATATATTTCACCTTCAGTCTTTGCACCAATTTTTAAAGGGGAAGTATGCATGGACTTTCATTTTTAGAACTGCCAGTTATACACTTTGTATATGCATGATCACTTGCAAGAGTTATTTGTGCAGTTGGAACTTTTCTTGAAAAGTATATGCATCTCCATGTGCATTTTGACTCCCACAACCTAAGCACGTCCCTAAGGTGTAGATAAAAGTCTTTATTAGCTTTACTGAGGGAGTGCAATCTTCAGACAGCAAACTTACATTAGTAATGCAATTTTTTATTCGTGTAAATCACTTTGAAAATTGTCCTCCCCATAAAATCAACTTTGAAGTTCAATTAATGAGTGTGACAGAGATGGCAATATATATATATATATTTCTTAAGAAGTATTAAGGAAAATCCTATTACCAAGATGGCAAGCTCCAATCCCAAGGACTCCTAAACAAGTCTGGTTTTCGAGATAACCAAAATGGGTAAATCAAGCATAGACTAGAGTCATTGTACACAAAAGAATCTCATGAATATTCATTATGACTATCCTGTAGCATCACATGATTGGAGTCTACCATCACTGGTCTAATTAAATCTTGTTTAGAAAGGTGCCATGAGAAATACAAATTACTCTCATTGCATTCCACCTGGTATCCGTGGTCACAGATATAACCAGGTAAATACAGCTGGCTTTGCAGACAAACATGTGCTCAGTCAATCAGCAGTGTAGAAATGAGGTGAGGAAGCAACAGCTGAAATTAATTTTGATAAGTCTTTTGAATATGAGAACCACAGTAGTGTGATGACTGAAGACTATCTGGAAATGTAAGACTTCTTATGTTAGAATATGTTTTTGATACGGTAAACCCATACATAGTCTTTCTATCACATGAAGTAGTTAACAAAAAAGCAATCTAAAATATTTTTTTCAGGAGATATATATACTAACATCAACGAATTAACAGATGCTTAACATTATGCCACCCTGCCACTATACTATTATACATCCATTGTTTAACTTGGGAACATGATGTTTATCATAATTAATTGTTATAGGATTTTCAATTCCATGCTAATTTTTCTTTTTATTTGCCTTTTTTATGATAGGGTTTTCCCTCTTTTTATTATCTCCACACCCCTCCTTCTATACTCAAGCCATTGCTGCAATAATATTTTCACCTTTAGAAACCTTTAAGGGTCTGATTTTTAAAAGCATTTACATGCATAAAACTGGGTTTCACATGTGTAAATTCACTTTACGCATGTCAGTGGGCTTTTGACAAATGCTGCAATATATGCCATTGAATTGTCCATAGGATGCACCTGCATAAGTGCACATTACTCAAGTAAATAGCTTTTGAAAAATGCTGTAATAGTATGTTACCTTTACGCGCTTAACTTCTATGAAAATTACCTCCTTAGTATATACTTATGTCAACAACTAAATGTTATTCTTATGTAATATCTGGGATTACCTCCCCATCCCCATGGGCTGTAAGTGTTGACGCTGCCAAATCTTCAGCTTTTCCCAACCTAAGAAATAGGAGTCATTTCTGAAAATCAATCCCAGGTCTCCTGCAAGTCATTGTGCAGGGCTGCAAACAGGCCATCTAGCTAGTCCATATGAACAGAGCCCCCTTTTGTTGCGTGCTCTGTTCACAGCCCCACCGCGGACGGCCACCTCGCTCGTGCTCCAACAGGCCCTGGTTCAGCTTCTCCCGCAGCCACAGCCAGTCGCTGCTGTCCCTGGTGCTCCTCGTCGGCATCTCCTGCTCCGTCCGGGCCCTCGACCTTCCAGGCCACCTTGCAAGCATCTCGCAGACTCTCGGCATCCTCCCTCGCCGGGACCATGCCCCTAGGCTCGCGCATGTGGATCCTGCAGCCCTTTATAGGGTCCACGGCGGGAACTCACTCCGCGGCACACGGGATGATGTCACCTGAATCGACTACTTAAGGCGAGGCCCTCTCCCCAGTTCCTTGCCTTGGCAAACAGGTTGTCACCATTGTGTGAGCTAGTTGCCGTCCTCATTCCTGTGTTCCTGTGCTTGTTCCAGTGTTCCTGCGTCTGTTCCTGTGTTCCTGCATTTGCTCCTGTGTTCCCATGGTCCTTCCTGTGTTCCAGAGCCTGTTCTTGTGTTCCTTCGTTCCTGAGTCTTGTTCCACATTCCGCAACCTAGGTTGTACCTTTCTTGGACCAATACCCAAAACTGACCTTCACTTGCCCTTGACCACGCTTGGACTGATACCTGGAACTGACCCTTGCTTTGGCTGACAATCCTCAGACAGATACCCTGGCTTTGACCCTTGCGCTCCATTCGGACACTCTCTTCACTTCTCCTGTGACCACCAGGTCCTCCTGCCTTGTCGCTGCCCGTGGCCTTCCTTGAGCTAGATCACTAGGCCCTGCCTACTCTGCCCGGAGGACCTTCAGTTCCTGCCTCGTAGCCATGGTCTCCGGTACTCTCTGTTGCGGTCTAGCTCGTCTGTTCACCGTCAGCCATGCACCTCTACTCTTCGTGGGCACACCTCTCCATCATTTCTCTGGGAGACCCCAGAGGTCCACCTAAGCCCAGGCAGTCCAGGAATCCAAGGACTCAACCCGCAGAACCCCCAGGACATTATTGGTGAAGTTCCAGCTAGCCTCTGTCTCCTTGTGTGCTCCGCCTCCTGATGGCAGGTGCCCTCTGGGTCCCCTCAGAGGGCCATACCAATCTTGCGCCAGGCCAAGGTTCCACCTCCAGTGCAACACTTTTTAACTTATGAGGGTTGATTCCCCTTCCCCCTATCTGACACCCCCCACCCCCCCCATTAGCACGCACTAACAAAAACTAACAAAAAGTAACAAAATCTAATGTTTTTTGTTAGTGCACGCTAACGAGGAGTTAGTGCGCACTAATGGGAGTTAGCGCGCACTAACGGGGAGTTAGCATGCACGAACTCAATAAATGATTTTTCGCGAAAAAAAAGACCCGAACCGCAAAAAAATGACATTTCCTGCGGCGGCCAAAAAAACAAAGAACGACACAAACACAAAAAACAATTCACATCTCTACTAGAGACAAAGTTCCTGGATGGAATAAATGACTGCTTCATGGAGCAATTGGTTCAGGAACCAACAAGAGAGGGAGCTATTTTACTTTTAATTCTTAATGGAACGCAGGATTTGATGAGAGAAGTAACAGAGGTGGGGCCACTTGGCAATTGTGATCATAACATGATCAAATTTGAGCTAATAATTGGAAGGGGGGCAATAAGTAAATCTACAGCTCTAACACTAAATTTTCAAAAGGGAAACTTTGATAAAATGAGGAAAGTTGTTAGAAAAAAGCTGAAAGGTGCAGCTGCAAAGGTTAAAAGTGTTCAACAGGCATGGACATTGTTTAAAAATACAATCTTAGAGGCGCAGTCCATATGTATTCCGCGCATTAAGAAAGGTGGAAGGAAGGCAAAATGATTACCGGCATGGATAAAAGGTGAGGTGAAAGAGGCTATTTTAGTCAAAATAAATCCTTCAAAAATTGGAAGAAGGATCCATCTGAAGAAAATAGGAAAAAGCATAAGCATTGTCAAGTTAAGTGTAAAACATTGATAAGACAAGATTCTTCCTCTGAATCAGTTGATGAAAATATCTTCTTCACTGCCTCAATTGTAGTAACTAAGGAAAGGTTTTGAGTAACTAAGGTTTTGTAGTAACTAAGGTTTTGAGTGACGGTGCTTCTGCTACCCCTGCTGCCCTGTTAATATCAGTGTTAGATGCTTCTCCCACATTTTTCCTCTGCTGCCAAACAACAAAGAGAAGAACAGATGGCAGTAACGCATCCTTTCCAAATTTCAATTTCTTCTGTGTATAGCTGCCTCCTTCTGCTGCCATTCTTTTCTGAAAAACTCACTCTTCAGTTTAGGTGTGGACTCCCTTTTTTATTGTTACTCCTGCCACAATTCTTGTCTCTCACTTTTCCAGATGCTATTATTTATTAAGTCAATGCACTGTGTACTGGGAGACTGGATATTACAGATATTTTTTATGCATTGGTACTGAAACTATATATCCCCACTCACAGTACAACTTTGTTGTGTGTGTGGAGAACTGCCTGTCTCACACACACACACACGCACACACACATATACACAATATAGTGTATATAGTGTGTAACATGCTGCATGCAGTACTGACATACTACACACACATAAACAAAATAAACAGTTTAAACATCAATTGAAAAGACAGGCAACCTGGTAAGACTCTTTGTTTCAATGTCTGTGCACTGGTCACTCACTGGTGCCCAGACAGAAACAAAAATATTTCTAGCTCTGTTGCAACTCTTCACACTATCTTCCATCCTCCCTCTAATCTCACCCAATGAAGAGAGCAGCAATTGCCACTGGTACCATGAGTGAGACCAATACAGCAGAGAGAAGATCAAAAGCAGCCCACCAGTTCCAAAACTCCAAAAAATAATTCAACTATGAGTGAGCTTTTCAGCAGATGTCCTTTTCCAAAGAAAACTAGAGAGTAAATAATGCTTCTTGCACATGTTCACAGACTTTAGAGTAGGAGTGGGTCACTGTTACTTGATCCAGATGGCAGTGATAAGTTAGATAAGAAAATGTTTCACTGTATTTGTTGTGTATGTAGTTTCCTTGCCAACATATCCTGCCCAGGCTCTGACAAGGCAGTGAGATCACACATGACTCACAGGGAAGGGCTGGTTGCTATAGTTACTTACAACTGTTCCTTTTCATTTATATGGCAAATAAGCTTCAATGGGCCATAGAAATTAATGGGGAACAAAAATGAATGGGACAAATAATATTTGTTTATTTGAGAGACTCCTCCATTCATTTCAGGGAACCACAAATGAAACAAATAAGGTCCCATTTGTTTCAGAATGCCCATTAGTTTCAAATAAATGCACATTCTTAAAGAGAAGTTGTATACTTGCAATTTCAGTAAAACCTTTGATCCTGTTCACATAGGAGGCTCATAAATGAACTAAGCAGGCTAGGAGTAGGACCCAAAGTGGTGGAGTGAATGTGAAACTGTCCGAGGAATAGTGATAATGCTTCTGTACAGATTATCAATGAAACCACACCTAGAATATTGTGTCTAGTCCTAGATATCATACCACTGAAGGGATATATACAGGCTAGAGGTCCAGACAAAGATTATCAAAATGATGCAGGTCAACAAAAGGCATATGAGATGAGAGTTAAAGATCTAAATATGAAGGGATATGTGCCCAACTTAGCCAGTCAAAATATGGCTTATTAAATTGATTGATTTCTTGATTTAAGACTTTGCAATTAATCAAGTACTGAATAAACATAAACAGATGAATTTTCAAAGGAGTTATGTCTGTAAATGTAAAATACTATCATAGCAAGTTTCAAAAGACATTTACCTGCATAAGTACACTTAACATAGGTAAATCCTATGGACAATTCAATGACACATATTGTAGCAATTTTCAAAAGCCCACTTATACAGGTAAAGTGTAATTTTACATGTAAAACCCAGTTTTAAGTGTGTAAATGCATTTGAAAATCAGGCCCTAAGCTGATTTCCAGCCAAACCAAGCATGCTTTGTTGTCAGTTGAAAATTAGAGAAGTTGTATTAATTCATTTCAGACCCTTAATGCCTCTTGTCTATCTTGTACATCATGTACATGGTGCTGGAGAGAAGAGAAGCTGTTCAGACAAACATAAGAGTTATTATTCCCAGTACCTGTTTCATTTTCGGATGAATAAAATATTTTCATACTAACAAGGGAACGGCAAACCTCCCAATTGCAAGAACCCTTGTGTGAGTGGTGAAAGTAAATTCCTTCCTGAAAAAATCAGCAAATTTAAGCTAGTTACACTTGTTTTGAATAATTGAATTTATATGTTTTCTTATTCTTTTATATCTAGGGATCTTCATTTTTTATGTATAATTGTTCTTTATTTTTGGGGGGAATTTATCAGGGTTTATTATGACAAGAACAAAAGCAGAAGAAAGAGATGAAAAGAATGACTCATTATTTTTCCAGGTAAATATCGGAGTTTGTTTTGGTTGACAGAAGCCAAAACGATAAAATATTAAACAGGTGATTCTGATGAACAGGGCCTGCTTCAAAAGCCTTCACGGCATCAGACAGCTGGCACTTTGGCTGCTTGGGGGGGGTGAGGCAGCAGGTCTTGAAACATGGCATGGACGGCACTGAAGGGTGAGCGCTTTCACTGGTAAAGAGAGGGACTTGAAACACAGCTTGCACTTTGGCTCACACTGCTTCCAGTGTGGGCCAACCCTGCAGCTTGAAGCTCTGGATCAGCTTTTTAATCATCCTAAAATTAGGGTGAATATCAGTTTACACTGATTGTCATATTTCAAAAATCTGGGAATTTATGGGTGAAAATCAGTTTAAACTGAAAATGAAGGACCTTATTTATATCTTTCTCAAGTTGTTTGTTGGATGTTAACTGATTTGGGCAGGGGGGAAATAGTTTGGGATGAAAATATAAAAAGTAGGTTAAAGTGCAAACATGATAGAAATATAAGTAGGCCTTCTGATTTTAGGTGTTTATAAATTGTAAATGTAGGTGTTTATTTTCCAGCTAATTAGGAGTTCTTTGGGGATACTAAATTTGTGTTTATCGGTGATTTTGCGGCACAGGTGCTATTTTTGGGTACTTTTTCTGGTTGAATCAAATACATACATTTGTTCAGCTGAAGAACCATTAGTGTGGAAAAGACATAAAAACAAAGATCCATAGTAGACAAAGGAGAGGGGCGAGAGTACTAAGGGTAGAAGTATTTTTCTGGTGTTTCTCTGCTAAACACCAATTTTATTTTTTGCATATCAAGGGATGTTTTATTGGGGGGGGGGGGGGGGGGGGTTATCACTTAAAACCTAAAATCATAATCCCTAGATATAATATTATGCATTTTGATTCTGAACCATGAGGGTGGCTTTCAACAGTGTGTAAAAATCAGCACATGCACACAAAGTTATGCCTGTATTTTATAAACTGCAGGACAGGAGCACCGAAAGTATGTGCATATTTTTTCAGTTCATGCACACTTTTTTAATGCAGGGAGACACATATTTTTTCTATACCTATTTTATAAAAGTGCACTTATATTTTACACGTGAAATAATTGTAGCACATGGGTGTGTTCACCACAGTTTATGTGTGCACACCATTTTGTTTCCTGCTGCCCCGGGTACCCACTTAGATTGAAAACTCTTTGTGGAAGGAATTCATTATACCTATATGCAAATTATTGTATAGTATTCTTGCTTTAGGATACTATATGAATGGAAAACAATGTAGGTCTTAATTGCTGAATGGTCTATATAAAGGTTTGCTTTGCCAACAGAGAGACCGCGGTTGTATCCTAATGAACAGGGCAGCTGCTATTCAGTGGTGTAGAAAAAAGACTGCAGAAACGGAAAATGCTCTGTAGTATTTTCACATATACTAACCATCTATGTCAGCAATTCTAATGTTACACTTGGGCAATGGTCCGGTGTCGTGAACACCACCCAAAAGGGTGGCTCCAGGTGGAGAGAGACAGGGATCGCTGGAAACTCTCTGATAATGGTGATAGTGGAGCAGAGAACTGGATGGGAACAGGATCCAAGTCCAAGCTGGGTCAAGGCAGGCAGCAGGCAAACAGTGTCAGAGTTCAGGCTGGGTCAGGGCAGGTGGCAGGCAAACAGCATCAAGATCCAGGCTGGGTCAGGGCAGGTGGCAGGCAACAGTGTCAGAGTCCAGACTGGGTCAGGGCAGGCGGCAGGCAAACAGTGCCAGAGTTCAGGCTGGGTCAGGGCAGGCAGCAGGCAACAGTGTCAAGGTCCGGGCTGGGTCAGGGCAGGCGGCAGGCAAGCAGAGTCAGAGTTCAGGCTGGGTCAAGGTACCTAGTAGCAAGGCAGGGCGCCCAAAAGCCACACACACACACACAGCAAGGCAGAGAGCCCGAAGGCCACACACACACAGCAGGGTAGAGGGCCCGAAGGCCACACACACACGGCAGGGCTGAGGGCCCGAAGGCCACACACACACACGGCAGGGCAGACAGAGCAGAAGGCCCGAAGGCCACACGCACAGCAAGGCAAGGCAGGCAGAGCAGAAGGCCCGAAGGCCACACACACAGCAAGGCAAGGAAGGCTAGAGCAGGGAGCCCAAGAGAGCTCGATGCCGAAGCACCGAGGGAACTGCCAGGCAGGGTTATAAGGGGAAGTCCAGAACATAGAGAAAACAAGGAAGATGGACCAGGCCAGTCAGGAGAGCCTGCTCTTGACGGACCCCTGCTGGTGAGGCGGTTGCACAGCAGCCATAGCCGTAACATCTAAACCATTTATTTATTTATTTATTTCACTTATATTCCCCATTTCCATATCCATTAATATGGATAATCATAATAATCACAAATAGTAGTAGAGTGCAATGTAGCTTAAAACAAAGTTATCTAAAGGCTTCTAAAAATAATGTCTTCATCTTCCTCCTAAATCTTAAAAAATCCCCCTTATGGGTGGGATTTTTTGGTTACTGAAAAAAACATTACCTATGAGTACTGATGCCTGCTTCTCACCCATTATATCCTAAAGATCCAGGTCCTATAAGTGTTTGAGATAATATTTGAAAGCAGGATTGAGAAGAAATGTCGGCAAGTTTTTTGAATTCTTGATTTAGATTGTGCTCACATCACTCCTAGATCATGTTGTGTGCACTTCTTCTACTAAATTTCAGATGTTGCTGATGTCAGAGTGCCTTTGCATGTCAGAAAAGAAATAGTGAGCCTTATGGATATTTTATGAAGAAGGTAATGCTGTTACATTTGGCCGGCCATGGGGAGGCCTGTGACCAGTGCATTCTCCAACTCACCTCAACAACCTCCCAGCACAGCAGGAATACAGCTGCACACCAATGGGGTCCAGCTCCCTATGTTGTTCCAACGCTGCCTGAACATCACCATGCTCCCAATGTGACTCTGATGCTGCCCCCCTCCATCGGGTCTCCATAGGTGCATGCATTCGCAGAGCATCATCAAATGGCCTGCAGTGGAAAAGCCCTGTGGCACACGTTGATGACATCAGCAAGACCTGACTATATAAGGGCTCTGTGGACTGCCTAATGCCACCTCAGCAATGGGTCTCCTGCCTAGAGCAGTGTGTGTTGCTCCTGCGTACTGTTGTTCCTGTGTTCTGGTGTTCCAGCCTTGCCTTGTCCAGCACGTCTCATTTAGTAGGGATGTGAATCGTTTTTTAACGATTAAAATTATCGTCCGATAATTTTAATATCGTCTTAAATCGTTATAGAACACGATACAATAGAAATTCTAACGATTTATCGTTAAAAATCGTTAAATCGTGTTAGTGCGCACTAACGGGAGTTAGTGCGCACTAACTCCGAGTTAGTGCGCTAACTCGAGTTAGTGCGCACTAACTGAAAATGATACAAATTGACACTTTCCAGGTCAGTAAAGGTCAGTTAGGAAAGAATATGTGTTCCTATTGGCTGGCTGCCCTCTTATCTATTGATGTTAACCAGGTTCCCACTGAGGTGATGGTTGGGGGGATGGGAAATGGAAATGGAAACTCAGGAACACTAACAGAAAATGATACAAATTATTGAAACTAGCCAGGTCAGTAAAGGTCAGTTAGGAATGAATATGTATTCCTATTGGCTGGCTGCCCTCTTATCTATTGATGTTACCAAGGTTCCAACTGAGGTGATGGTTGGGGGGATGGGAAATGAAAACTGTTGGTAGTTGACAAAAAAAGTAATGTGATCAGTCAATATGACTAGAACCTGTGCCCTATTCCTGATACCAGGGGTGTTGTGATCTTCCTGCACTCAGTGCCCTATCCCTGATACCAGTCTGAGACAGCTCCCTCCCTGCATTACTAGTGAGAGGCTGGCTTCACAGACAGGGGGGAGCTGCCTGACCCTCACTCCTGACTTCCCCCATGTCCCAGCTAGTGAATGGTGGGTGGGTGAGGGGGGGGGAGGATGGTGAAGTCTGAGACAGCTCCCTCCCTGCATTACTAGAGAGAGGCTGGCTTCACAGACAGGGGGGAGCTGCCTGACCCTCACTCCTGACTTCCCCCATGTCCCAGCTAGTGAATGGTGTGTGGGTGAGGGGGGGGGGAGGATGGTGAAGTCTGAGACAGCTCCCTCCCTGCATTACTAGTGAGAGGCTGGCTTCACAGACAGGGGTGAGCTGCCTGACCCTCACTCCTCTGGGGTATTGTGATCTTCCTGCACACAGTGCCCTATCCCTGATACCAGGGGTGTTGTGATCTTCCTGCATGCAGTGCCCTATCCCTATTAATACCAGGAGTGTTGTGATCTTCCTGCATGCAGTGCCCTATCCCTAATACCAGGGGTGTTGTGATCTTCCTGCACACAGTGCCCTATTCCTGATACCAGGAGTGTTGTGATCTTCCTGCATGCAGTGCCCTATCCCTGATACCGGGATGTGTGCAAGAAGATCCCAACACCCCCGGTATCAGGAATAGGGCACTGTGTGCAGGAAGATCACAACACCCCTGGTATTAGGGATAGGGCACTGTGTGCAGGAAGATCACAACACTCCTGGTATTAATAGGGATAGGGCACTGTGTACATGAAGATCATAACACCCCTGGTGCCAGGGATAGGGCACTGTGTGCAGGAAGATCACAACACCCCTGGTGTCAGGGTTAGGGCACTGTGTGCAGGAAGATCACAACACTCCTGGTATTAATAGGGATAGGGCACTGTGTGCAGGAAGATCACAACATCCCTGGTGCCAGGGTTAGGGCACTGTGTGCAGGAAGATCACAACACTCCTGGTATTAATAGGGATAGGGCACTGTGTGCAGGAAGATCACAACACCCCTGGTGCCAGGGTTAGGGCACTGTGTGCAGGAAGATCACAACACTCCTGGTATTAATAGGGATAGGGCACTGTGTGCAGGAAGATCACAACACCCCTGGTGCCAGGGTTAGGGCACTGTGTGCAGGAAGATCACAACACTCCTGGTATTAATAGGGATAGGGCACTGTGTGCAGGAAGATCACAATACCCCTGGTATCAGGGTTAGGGCACAAGTTCTAGTCACATTGACTGATCACATTACTTGTTTTGTCAAGCTACCAACTGTTTCCATTTCCCATCCCCCATATACTGTCAGTGGGAAGCTTGGTAACATGAATAAATAAGAGGGCAGCCAATTAGAATACATATTCATTCCTAAACTGACCTTAACTGACCTGAAAAGTGTCAAATTGTATCATTTTCAGTTAGTGCGCACTAACTCCCAGTTAGTGCGCACTAACTCCCGTTAGTGCGCACTAACTCGAGTTAGTGCGCACTAATCGGAAAAAAACGATTTTTAACGATTTTTTAACTAAAAAATCGTGCCTAACACGATTTTCTTGCCCTGCCACACGATTTCTATCGTTAAGACGATATGGAAAATGATTCACATCTCTATCATTTAGTGTCTCCTCTCATCTCCTGCCCTCATCCAGCCTTCAGCCTGATCTCCTGGTACTGACCTCTTGCTTTGGACCTGATCAAGCTTGCCTGCCACCTGGACCTGACCATTGCCTTGGATCTAACTACTCGTGCCTTCTGCCTGGACCTGACCATTGCCTTGGATCTGACTACTCTTGCCTGCCAACTGGAACTGACCATTGCCTTGGACCTCACTATGCTTGTTTGCCACCTGCCCTGACCATTGGCCTGTTCCCCATATCTCCAGTCTTCTGTTTATCCTGACCCTGGCATGTTCCTAGACTCTTGCTCATCCCACTGCCCTAGGGACCTACCTAAGTCCTACCGGCCACCAGAACCCAAGGACTCATTCTATGTGGAGGCGACTGGTATAGAAGAAGCTCCAGTCTGTCCTGCTTCAGGGCACATTTGCCAACTGTTGGTGTAGGCCTCGTAGGTTCACACCCATGCCACACATCACAAATGCATAGAAATGTGCAGGGGTAAAATCTTCAGGGGTTTTTTTTCTTTTCATTTCAGGGGTTCAGTTGGCTCAGGTTTTGATTTATTTAGACAATAATTTTAAAACGAGCGTACATGCTCCCATACGCACTTGCGTCGGCGTGCGAGTGAAGATATGCTGGAATATTTAATCATGCGCACTTGTGTGAGTCTGTTTTAAAATACACCAACCATGCAAAGTATGCTCCTAATTATAAGAGGTTACTTGGACACAGCTAGTGCATGTGTCTTCCATAGGACTTTGTCACCTTTTATGCGTGTATGTTAGCAAATTTTAAAACATGCAGTTGACCTGAAGTTGACCTAGACCCTCACCCTCTCCTATAAGCCCTACAATTTGGAATCTACAGACTTGCTCCTCATCAGGAGCAGCAGTAAAGTTAAGCGGCTATCTCGCGTACATGCGCAGCGGCTTTCAGTTTTAAAATTCAGAGTTACGCATGTTAAGTGTTGGCCCCACCCTGGAATTCCCACACCCCCACCCCTTTCCAGCCTCCTTATTCCTCACTTGCACATGGGTACATTCGTGCATAATTAGAGGCTTTTATAATCCACGTTGCTTGCACGCAGCCCACGTACACATGGATGTGGGCAATTTTGCTTCGAGTAACACTTTTAAGATCGACCTCTTAATGTTTAGATTGGTTTTGTTCATGTACCAAACCAAAACAAGCATTACATTAAAAATAAACACAAAGAAAAAAAAAGAAAGGTCCCCTTCCCCCAGCTTTCTCTCTTAGTCCTTCCATGGGGTCGCCAGCGAAGAAAGTGGCAGGGAGGATCCCCATTAACTCTGGCCTCACTGGCTCCAATTGAAAAAATGGTGCATGATGGTCCTGAGACGGGCCACAAGTTTACAGACATAAAGCAATATGGCCATAAAACAACTTGGTGCCAATTGAAAGGCCAGTGTGACTAGGGATTACTCCTTCCCTTTTCTTCATTGGAGACCCCATGGAAGAGGTAAGGGAGGCTGCAGGGAGATGGCGGAGGATCAAGGAGGGGATTTTTTTTTATTTGTTGGCCAATAGCATATGCTATTTGCTAATAGTGTGCCTTACTTGCTGGACCAAAAGATTTCAGATACTGTTGAAAGAATCAATGTTTCAGTTCAGTTTCAATGAATCAAAACATAAATAGACTCATTTGTCACATTTTACCCATTCAGGTAAAACTAATGCACATCCCTAATAAAGCATTTTACTTCATGGAGAAGGGTCTACATAAAAGCCATCATATACTCATTATGGCCTTTTCACCTGTATTTGCTTTCTCAAGCAGCCGCTTTTAAAAGAAGATATGCTCTGCAACCTCCTTATATGTCTCTAAAAGGGTGTATTGATTGACCCTATAATTCCCAGAGTACTCTACTATTTGTTATAAAAGGATTTGCTATTACAGTTCATTTTTTAAGTAAAACATATTTCATTCCTGCACATGTGTGGTGGCATGTACAATCAGTTATTTATTAATAAGGGTCTGCTATACTAAGCTTTTTTTCCATAGACACAGAATTGGTGGGGGAAGCTTCAGTATTTCAGCAACTAAAAAAAGGATCAATTTCCACATATAACCTTCAGGACCATGAATATTTAATAATCTCTGTGTCAAGTAATGACTCTCAGATTATAATATGTATGCAATCAATGTTTTGTAAGCAGATGAAAGCTATATACATCAGTGCAATTTAGAAGTCTTGGTAAGTATTCCATTTTAAAAGATTAATACTGAGCACATACATTAATTCATTTTAATTTCATGTTCTATTTTTGCCTCCATCTTACTTAGAAAACAACTGAGTACCACAATAGTAGTGGAAATGTTTAGCATAGTTGTATTATAATAAAGATCCTTTTTCAAGCAATTTTCTGTATCATCTTTGACATATAAATTTGACATATAAATTTGCAGTCCAAACCTTAGTGCTGAGCCTGGCCTGGGCCATGCCCGGCCTTTAGCCTTAGCTCTGGGGCCAGCCTAGGCTAGGCCTTTGCACTGGGCCTGACCTAGTCCTAGGCTTCAGTGCCAAGCCTAAGCAATGTTTGGCCCATGAAGGCCCATTTTTGGCTGCCAGAGGCCTTTTTTTTTTATTATTGATTCAGTTTATTTTTGTTTTGTGTTTTTTTTTTCCTTGTTATATGTATGCTTTTTTTATAGTTTGGCAAACAAACTGAAATGAGAAAAACATTAAACAAACTGAATAAAAATAAAACAAACTCCAAAATGAAAAAATGAACTGAACTGAAAATTTGCACCACTCTCCTTTCTCCTTCAGTGTCCTTCACTGGAGACAGAATCTGGGCTTGCAGCATCTGTTTGGCAGTTTTTAAACCTTTCCATGCATGATATTCATTCACCACATTACATCGGTCCTTTAAGACCAAGGTGGTGTTCATGTCAGTGTCCTTTGGTTATCAAACGGATGCTATGGTTCTGCTGCCTATAGGACTGATTTGTACACAGTTTGGTTGACAGTATTAACACGTTACCAGAAGTTATTAGTGCAACAGATAAAGCAAGAAGTGAGGAAAAATGAAAGGCAATGATATACAGGAGATATTCAGGGCTGCAAATAAGCCCGGTTTTCAGAATATTCAAAATGATTATTCAGATGTATTTGCATACACAGGGAGGGAAATTTTATAACAATCTGTGTAACTTTTGCATTTCAAAAATGCATAAGTAATGCCAATTTTAAAAGCAAACTCATTGAGTTCATTTTGAAAATTATCCATGATAAAGTGCTCAAACTAACTCACTTAGACTTATGCCTGCTCTGTGCATGGCAGGACTTGTGCTTGTTACTTATTGTGCATGTTTTTTAAAATCAAAAGTATGCGCATCAATCTCAACTCTCCCCCAGTTTCATCCTCCCCCCTTTTATTCGGAACACCTGTCTTTTGTGGACATAAAAGCATGTGTAAAATTGAGTTACACTCACACATGTATGTGCAAAAGCCCTTGGGAAATGTTATAACAATGTCAAAACACAAAGAAAGAGCCAGGAGAATTTCCAAAAACAATGACACCAAACACCAAAAAAGGCAAAATCAAACAATAGCAAATATCAAATTAGATCCCAATGTACCAGATGGTTAGTGCCTATTATAGAGATGTGCATCGTTTTTTGTGTTTGTGTTGTTCTTCGTTTTTCGGCCGCCATGGAAAATGTCGTTTTTTTTCGGTTCGGGTCTTTTTTTTTCTCAAAAAATCGATTTTTAGTTAGTTCGCACTAACTCCCTATTAGTGCGTGCTAACTCCCCGTTAGTGCGCACTAACAAAAACCGTTAGATTTTGTTACTTTCTGTTAGTTTTTGTTAGTGCGCGTTAACGGGAGTTAGCACGCACTGACTCCCGTTTAGTGCGCACTAATCAAAAAAACGAATCTTTGCAAAAAAACGGGAAAATCCCGATCTTTTTCGGGCTCCCTGAAACATGCCGAATTGGACAATTTCGTTGAAATTTTCCAATTCGGCAAAAACGAATGCACAACTCTAATTATAATGCAAGCATCAGCAAGCCTGATGGTGTGCCCCTATTTAATTGGGCCATCCGGTCTGCTACATCATTTGCATACTGTGAAAGTCTCTTTTTTTTTTTAGAAACATTGCATTTTTTTCAAAAAAAATTTTCTTGCAGGTAAAAAAGAGTAACAAAGATCACAGCTCGACAGAGACCAATGTTTCACAAAAAAGCTTCTTCAGGAGCACCTCTATCATGTCACCAGATTATATCAATTGACTTATACATCATTGTCATAGCTGCCAGACCAAGGGTCTCATAACAAGACCCTGGCGGCGGCGGCTGACAGAGATTCAGTAGTGATACATCAGCACAGACTTCTTTTGGAAAAGTGAAAACATGAAACAAGTTGCCAGATAAGTGCCGGTTTTCATTAAGATGTCGGGATATGTTTCAGAATTTTTGAATGTGTGAGAATTTCCCATTCTGAAACGTGAATACACGAAGTTTGCTCCATTCTGAAGAATTTATTGGGCTTCTTAGTTAAATTCAAGTTGCCATGATTTAAATCAAGTTGTCAATACTAAGTTGCTGGACATTTCATGAACTCAAACAAGTTCTATTTTGGCAACGTTAACTTGCTTGGCAAAATATCGCCACTATGACAGACTTATGCTGCAGCACATTTAAGTGATTTCTTAATTTGATTAGAAGGAACAAAAAATTCTGGGGCGCTCTTGAACAGCGACTAAGATGGCCACCTGAGCCCACAGCTCCGTCTGACCTCACTCTATAAACGGGGAAAAAGACCGGATAACGGAAGTTTTTCAGACATTTAGCTCCGATTCCACCTGTTCTGATGGCCACCAGCAAATCGGGGAAAATTGAAGCCACGTGTGCAGCGGCGTCTGGCTCTAAGAGAGCGAAACTGGATCCTCCGTCACCAGACAAGGCCCCACCACCGAAGGTAATGGCGTCGGCAGATTTAGTACTCATGGAGCTTAAGCAGCTTAATCCAGGTTAATATTGAGATGACGACAGCCATCTGGAGCGATTTACAAGATATGCCGGCGCGTATGGAATCGTTCCAAACCCGAATTGATGACGGTGAAACTCAAGTCTTGTCTCTTTTACTAACCACAGCTTCGGTTCCGTGCCTGACTAAAGACCTGGAAAAAATGCAACAGAACTTTGAGGATCTTTCTAATCGTAATAGGTGTAACAATATAAGAATCTTAGGGGTCGAAGGGTCTGAGGGTTCGGATGTAATGCAATTTCTTTCTCAAATGATCCCTACAAGCTTGAATATGGAATTTGACCACCCGTTCGAAATAGAACGCGCGCACAGAATCCCATCGAAACCCCTCCAGAATTCGAAATATACCAGGCCGATCATCTTCAAAGTGCTATGATATCCTCAAGTTTTGGCTATATTTGCCGCTGCTCACACGCAAGCTCCTATCCATTATCAAGGACATACAATTCTATTTGTCCCAGACCTTGCGAAAACTACGGCTGACAAACAGAAGATCTTCTTAGCCTTGCAGCCTTGTTTACAGGTGCTAGGGGCAAGATATGGCTTGCTATACCCAGCTCAGATGTGGGTAATATGCCACAATCAAACAAAATTGTTCCATAGCCCACAAGATCTGGATGGCTTTCTGCAATCCTTTGAAACTGCGCAATCAATGGTCACCTGAGTGGGATGATGCAGTTCTTCCAATATGCTTCCGTGCTTCAGATCAGAATCCTTACAGCTAAATATTTCAAGTTTTCTTTTTTTGGACTTATTTTTCTCTAGGTCCCCGCTTACATGGGGTAGACCTTGTAATACCCACTATACTGGTCACGTCCTACTTGACTACTGAAGTACTCCTATTATCCTGTTTCTAGGAGGCTTATATGCTTCCTTTCCCAGGATAATTTAATAACATAGTGTTATACCTTTTTCCCCTCGCTAAATTATTTTTTCGATGATATTCACGGAGTGGTGGTCTCGGGGGGGCCAGTGGTCCACCTTGAGGTTCTTTATTTGTTGCATTGGATTTCAGTGCAGTGGCACAATTTATGCATTCTCAATCTCATTTTTCTGTCTGGCTTCTAAACCGGACTTTCTCCTTATTTCTACTTTTCTTTTCTTATTTCTTTCTTATTTTCCCTCTTATGTCCTCTATCTTTTCTGGGTGCTCAGTTCACAATCCTTTTTTTATGGTGCATGGTATTGAACACATATCATCATTATCATATTTCCACTACACATGGCGAACAAGATTTCTACATTCACAGTGGTATCTTTAAATGTCAACGGCTTATCACACCCTATCAAGAGGAAGAAAGTTCTTACGTATTTGCAGACCCTACACACGGACATTGCCATGCTCCAGGAAACGCATTTAACCGCTAAAGAATCCCTCAAACTTAAACAACAGTGGGTTGGTCAGGTTTTTTTCAGTCCCACCATACATAAGAAGAGAGGCACTGTTATACTGCTACAAAAAGATTGGACGCAATAGTATCACAGCAAGTTGCAGATACTGATGGGAGATGGAACCTAATCCAAGTTTCCATACCAAGGAGCCTTTCACTATACTCAATCTCTATGCTCCGACAGTGGATGACCCTTCCTTTTTTCATACTACGTTTGCTCATCTGCTAGACATGGATTCTACACAGAACATCATTGGAGGGGACTTTAATCAATCCTTGGACCCTTTTCTTGATAAAAAATCTACAGCTCGCCCTACTATTTCCAAATCATGCAAGGCATTAAAATATCTCATGTCTTCATTTGGACTCTCTGATCCATGGCGTTTACTACATCCCACTGCCACAGATTATACGTTCTATTCTTTTTCTTATTCATCGTACTCAAGGATAGACTATCTTTTAATCTCACATCGCCTAGTAACTCACATTCGATCTGCAATTCTTGCTCCAAATTTAATATCAGATCATGCAGCTGTTATCCTTATTAGGGATGTGCAGACAAAAAGTTTATGTTCATAAGTCCATAAGTCGAAAGGGGGGGGTCAATTTCGGTCAATATGGACATATGTAGAATTCTATAAGTTGAGTCTATGTCCATACGTGCACCGATTCCCTAAATAAAAATTTAAACCCCTCACCCTCCTTAATCCCCCCCCAAGACTTACCAAAACTCCCTGGTGGTTGAGCGGGGAGTCAGGACGCCATTTCTGTATTCCTTTGCGAGGAGCACGTTACGTCGGCGTCACGTCGGAGTGACGCGGACGTCACGTGATTCCCTGCGCATTCACTCCGGGACCCTCGTTCTACACAACCGGAACTTTTGGCCAGCTTGGGGGGTCAGGAGGCCCCTCCAAGCTGGCCAAAAGTTCCAGTTGAGTCGAACGAGGGTCCCGGAGCGAACGCGCGGCGAATCACGTGACATCCGCGTCACTCCGACGTGACGTGGACGTCACGTGATTCCCCGCATGTTAGCTCCGGGACCCTCGTATGACTCAACCGGAACTTTTGGCCAGCTTGGGGGGGTCAGGAGGCCCCCCCAAGCCGGCCAAAAGTTCCGGTTGTGTCCAATGAGGGTCCCGGAGCGAACGCGCGGGGAATCACGTGACGTCCGCGTCACTCCGACGTGATGCCGACATCACGTGCTCCTCGCAAAGGAATTCAGAAATGGCGTCCTGACTCCCCGCTCGACCACCAGGGAGTTTTGGTAAGTCTTGGGGGGGGGGGGGATTAAGGAGGGTGAGGGGTTTAAATTTTTATTTAGGATCAACAATCGCGATTTCCAACGTATTCAACATAGCTATGTTGAATAAGTTGGAAATCCGATCGTTTTCGCCTCATCACTTTTTTAAGTTAAAAAAAAAAATTACGTTGCGTTTTACATATGCGTTCAAAACGAATGCACACCCCTAATCCTTATGTGTAGCCTTCAGTCCTCCATTAACATAGACAAGATGTGACCCTTCAACTCCTCATTGCTGTCCAAACCAACATTTATTGAAATGCTTTGTGGGGAAATCTCAGACTACTTCCAATTTAATACTACTCCGGATGTCTCAGAATCCTCATTATGGGCTGCTTTTAAGGCTACAATCGGGGGGGGGGGGAGGGAGATATCATCAACTATTCCTCCCATTGGTGAAAACAACAGCAGAGTTCCTTGGATGCTCTTCAAAAGGAAGTGGTTGCTCTTGAGTTGGCTCACATTCAGTCTCCAAATAAATCCTCATTGGATGCTCTCTTAAAAGCTAAATACCTCTATAATCAAAAGCTGAACACCAAGGTGCAATTACAGATATCTCAATCCAATGCTCTCTACTATGCGGAAAATAATAAATGTGGTCACTTTTTGGCCTCCTATTTAAAAAAAGGGCATAAAAAAACGTGTGGTTAAAGTCCTCTCTCCATCCTACCAGATTTTGACCATGGATGCTGACATCTTACAGGCTTTCCGGAACTTCTATGATACTCTCTACCAATCTGAAATGACTTCTCTGGACTCAGCAGTTCAAAATTTCTTCTCTAATATCTCTCATCCCTCGCTCTCACCTGAGAAAATGGCGGTCCTTGACAGGCCCATAACACTCCTCGAAATAACTAAGGCCATTACCGCCTTATCCACAGGCAAGGCTCCAGGACCAGACAGATTTACAACAGACTTTTATCATGCTTTTCAAAAGGAATTGGTGCCTCATCTACATTCCTACTACTCAGCAGCTCCTTTACAACCAGAACTTTTATCCAACTTTTCAGAGGCATGTGCATGTAGTAGTGCTTCCAAAGCCAGGCAGAGATAAGACTCACATTGGTAATTACAGACCAATCTCGCTTCTAAATACGGATTATAAGATTTTTACCAAAATACTGGCCAGTCGATTATCTTTAGTTATGGCCTCCCTGATCCACCGCAAGCCACTATTGGCAATGCGGAAGCACAAATATTGCAAACCCTTCGTGAATTAACACTCCGGTGGTCCCCCCTTCATTTAACCTGGTGGGGTAGATTGGAAAAAATGAAAATGTTTATTGCCCCAAAGATTACTTATATACTCTCCATGCTGCCCATATTCTTCTCAACCGATTTTTATAAACATATAGACAGACTTCTTACTAAATTCCTTTGGCAAAATAAGGTTCCTAGAATTGCTTTATCTAAATTGAAGGCTACAAAAATGGATGGCGGGGTTAACTTCCCTGATTTCTACGCATATCATCAAGCGTATATTCTACAACAGGCATATCACCATTTCACACTTGAGAGGGATCCTTGGGACACTCCCAGATGGTTGTGTGCTGAGCAAAGCCTTTTCTCTCCATATCCACTTCTTTGCTTCCCTTGGCATGAAACTGCTTCCTCAGCACGCATCCAATCCTATATTATGGTCCCTACATAGAGCTTATGTGGCATTTAATTCTATCCATCCTAAGGATGAGTGCTCCTGAAAAAACTCTAATATTTATTTTTTTATTTTTATTTTATATGATACCATTATGGCACAACCCTTTATTGAAAATCAGAAACCACTTTATTAATTGGCTGGTATGGCAAAATAGGGGTATTTGGTTTCTTTCCTCAATAACGGAGGGCTCAGCTCTATTACCTTTCTCAGCACTTCAATTAAAATTTGGCCTCCCTAATGCTCAGTTTTATGCCTGGTTACAGTTAAGAAATGTTCTACACTCTGGTTTAATCCTAACCACTCGAGAGGATAAATGTCCTTTTCTTCTCAAATTCTATCAGGAACATGGCACTAAGGGATACCTAGTCTCTCGCTTATATAAATTGATAACCATATCTTTTGTGTGTCCCCTAAAAAAACGTTTAGATTCTGCTTGGACTACAGACCTTAACGAACATTTCCCTCACACAATTTGGCGACATATATGGTCCATTTCCACACGCATTTCATTATCTTCCAGTTTGACCCAATCTTCCTTTTTCATAATGCACAGAGCCCTATGGACTCCCTGGAAATTGCATCGTGCAGGCCTTCTTATGTCTCACAAATGTTGGACTTGTTTGACCCCTAAGGCAACCTTGCACCATATTATTTTCTCGTGCTCATATGTCAACATTTTTTGGACACAAATTTGGCAAACCATTTCCTCGATCCTATCCCTTACCTAGCCCATCACGTATGTTATGATCTTCCTTATGGGGGCCAATCCTTCCTTAGATCTCTCTTTTCCCTATAGGAAATTATTAGATTTTCTTATCACCGTAGCCTTACATAATATTGCGTACAACTGGAAGCATACTGATATGTTATCGCATCATCTTTGGTGGAACTCGGTCTGTCTGTACAGTAAATATGAGAAGGCTATGGCCATTAAATGTAACAGACTAGCACTATGGTCTCAGGTGTGGAAGCCATTAGACGTCCACATTCTTACTCTACCATAAAACAATTCTGCTGTTCCATTACCATGCTCTCCCACCTTGAAACCCTTTATCTAATTCTTGTCTTTTTTTTTTCCCTACATTTTCTTCTTTCTTGCTACCTGTCTTTTTCCTCCTCTTTCTTCTTCTTAATTCTATTTCTTTCTTCTTTCTTTTTTTTCTTTTATACTGTGGATTTAGGATAATCATGGCTAGCCTGGATGTGTTTTTTTTATTTGCCTTACTGAGATTTTCTTGTATATCAATGCCCAGAGTGACTGAATGTAAGTCATATGGTTTCAACTTCTTTTGTATATTATATGTTTCCAGTGCACCAACTGCTTTGTTTTAAAATAATTATTAATAAAAAGATTACAACAAGAAGGAACAAAAAATTATTTTAATAATATAAAAAAGAGATAAAAAGACCGGTGACTGAAACAACTGGCTTAAGAGCTTCTGTGTTTATCAGATACTTTGCCAGTCCTGAGGTCTTTTCTCTCACCATAAAAATGTACAGAATATCTAAAATTATAAACTACCAGAACTTTTTAAATAGTTTAAAATGCTGATAGCCTGGGCGGAACACAGCAGGAAAGCTGGAGTCAACGGTCTCTTCTTCTCATCTCCGTGGCCCGGAAGAGAAAGTGGTATGCAGCGGCTGCGCACATGGGAAGAAAAGACATTGATAGTGCGGGCAGCATTGGCCCAAAGAGCAGTGTGGCCTGGAGCAAAAGAGGAGCAACATCAGCTCCTGCAGCTGATAAGACTCCTTTCTCGAGTCTGCGAGGGCTGGAAGTGGAGGAGGCCACTGCTGCTGCTGCTGCTAGTTCAGTGGGGGGAGAGAGAGTGAGTGAGTGAGTGAGCAAGCATATGTGTTTGAGATCCTGTGTGTGTGTGTGTGAGAGAGAGAGAGAGAGAGAGCCAGCATGTAAGTGAGTGATTGAGAGCCTGTAAGAATAAGGGTGTGATTGAAAACCTGTTTGTGTGAAGGAGAGTATATGTATGTGATTGAGAGTCTGTGTATGATTGAAATCCTTTGTGTGTGAGAGAGATAGCATGAATGTAAGCATATGATTGAAAACCTGCAGGTTGAGAGAAATCATGTGTATATATGATTAAGAACCTGTGTGTATAAGTTAGAGAGAGAGAATATGTGTGTGTGTGACTGAGAGCCTATGTGTGTGAAAGAAACAGCGTGTATTAAGTATGTGATTAAAAGCCTGTGTGTGTGTGTGTGTGTGTGTGTGTAAGTGTGAAAAGACAGATAGCATGTGGGTAAATGTGTGATTAAGAGCCTACGTGAGAGAGAAAAAGCATGTGTATATGTGCGCGATTGAAAGCCTGTGTTAGTGAGAGGGAGAGACAGCATGTGTATATGTATGTGATTGAGAACCAGTGTGAGAGAGAGCATATGTGTGACTGAGAGAGAGGAGAAATTTGCAATAAAATCATTCCTCGTCCTGCTAATTCAAAACAATTTTGGGGCACCTGGATATCAAATGTTCCCAGGTACGCAGAACAAAGCATTTTTTAGCCTTATTATTTTTAATTATTTGATCTTTGTGTCTGCTGTTTTGAAATATTTTATTGGTGTCTGGAAATTTTCTATTTGAGTTTTTAATTATTGGATATTCTATTTATCTGCTGTTTTGAAATAATCTGTTCTTTTTGTTAGTATGGTTTTACTGCTACAGATTTTATATTTCTTGCTTTATTTTATGAGGACTGGTAATTTCTCTTTTCCTTTGTTGCACTGCATACATAGACTCTGGCTTGTTGTGGTTTCCAGTTCAGTTTTTGTCTGCATTATAGTCTCTTTATTTATGCTTTATAGTCTCTTTATTCTTTGTAGGTGAGGGTCTGGCATATGTGAATGAGGTGAGGTATTCTGCTGGTATGTAGTTTCTATAAGGCTCTATAGCAGCCTGGTTGTTCTGTTTTCCTAATAGGAGGTGTATTGATGTCTTAAGGCCTGATGTAACATTTTCAGTGTTGCCATTTCTTAGGTAAGGTGGTTAATGTTTGAGTGTTGGAAATTGGTGCTGTTTTGGTATGGGAGGTTTACTATTTATGCAGTTTCTGCTCAGAGTACTTATTTTTCCCTTGTGTCTTTCTTAAAATAACTATCACATCTGTGTTAATGTTTCTATTAGTGCAGTCACTACACCTCTGTCTACGCACTAATGCATTTACATTAATGCAAACACTTAGCTGCACCTCTAGAGATGTAACACTGGTGTTAATGGGAATGCATAAGTAAATGCAGTGTTCTTTATTTAAGTGAGCTAATATATATATATTTGCATTTTGTCTGCTTATTTACATTTTTAATGTAGTAGTCCATATTAATGTTTACAAACGTACATTGCCATTAATGCGAGGACTTCCACATTGATTTAACACATTTTTTAAACACCTGCATTAGCACTAATGTTCTTTGATAAATAGACCCCTGTTTATCATAAAATTCACAAATCTGTATTTTTCCATGATATTTTGTAGCCTACTTACCAAAGAGAAACAAGAGCTTATGAGATCACTTTATGTGTGTGTCTAACAACTTTTGTGTTTAGCATCTTAACAACCAAATTTCAGGATATGTCTGGTGAAACATAAGGATTCTGACTGGGGTGGGTTTTTTCCAGATCTATGCATTTGCATCAACCATGCACATGCACAACGTATTGGTAAGTAAGCTTCTTTATTTCTGGCTAGAATTTCTTGCTTCCTATCATAATAAGCATCAGCAAATGAGGGAAGAAAGAGGAATGTTTAGAAAACACTATTTTAACCTCTGATTAGAAAACAATATCCCGCTCATTATGTGGAAGCCTGTAGCTGTAAAAAAAAAAAAAAAATCAAATTGGATTTGTAAGGAAATAGAAAACAAAATAAAAGTATAATGGGATTACAAATTGGAATGGTTGTAGCAGAAGTAGCAAACAGATTCATGTACAGCTACAGCAAAAAGAGCAAATAATAATCAAACATTTAATTGTAATTCAGGGAAAGAAAATTGCAGAAGGTTTTAATGGTTGAGGCCATTGTAGTCATTTGGTTTGATATCTACAAACCAGCCTATTTTTCATTTCTAAAAAGGCAGTTTACTAGCTTCCTACTAATTCACAGAAATGTAACTAACCCTCCTCGCAAGAGTTTCATTTACTGTCTTCTAAAGTCCTATCAATGGTACTTGCTATTATGGGATTTTACCAATTCCAGGAGATGCTAAACAATCTAGCAAACCAGTTATTCACAACTCCTGTTCTTTATGATCCTGAAGAGCCAAAGTGTTCTGGATCACAAGCCTATGAACCCTTTCATGTTTTAAGGCAGCCTTTCCTACCTGGTGTGCCGTGGTACACTAGTGTGCCATGACTGAAGTACAAATGTGCCGCAGTTGGAGTTTCATTTTCAATTTCCCTCCTGGCCTGTAGGATGGCCTCCCGCCAGCAGGGGGGCATCAGATAGCAGCACTTATTGGCAGCTGCTCCTGCTTCCCCTCTGCTAGGTCTCCTCTGTAGTAGAAACTGCACGGGGCTCTATAAGTTTGAGACTTGCAGACCCCGTGCAGTTGTGATTGCAGAAAGAAGCTGGCAAAGGAGGAAGAAGCAGCACTTGGTAAACCTGCTCCCAGACTCCTGCTGCTCAAGGATAGGGAGTAGAATGGTGAAAAGGACTGCTGAATGTGCCATTGGGTATGGGGGAGAAGGAAGTGAAGGTGATGATGCCAGGGGTTGGGGGAGGGGGTGGAGGGAGAGGAAGAGGAAGAGGGAAGATGATGAATCTTCAAGGGAGTGGGGCGGGAGAGTAAAGGTGATGTTGCCAATTAGTGAGTTTAAGGGAAGGTGTTGCCAGGGAATGGAAGAGAAGATAATGACAGGGGTAGGGGGAAATGGAAGATTATGATGATGATGTCAGTGGGGAAGAGGTGTGGAGAGAAAGAGAAGGAAGGTGATGATGTCAGGGGGTGAGGGAGAGGAAAGATGATGAAGATGCCAGAAAGTGATGGAGAGGGCAGGTGCAACAGTGGGTGGAGGGAAAGGGAAGAGAAGGTGATTAGCATGGGGGTGGGGAGAGAGGGAAGAGAATGTGGTAATACCAGTGGCTGGAGAGAAAAGGAAGTTGATGATGTTGCCAGGGGGTGGGGGAAGGGAAAGAGAAGGTCATAATGCCAAGAGGTGAGGGAAAGAAGTGGAGGGAGAGCAAAGATGGTGATGATGATGGGAGGTAAATGGAGAGGGAATGTGATGATGATGGAAGGTGATAATGCCGGGGGTAGAGGGAGGGAAGGTGATAATGATGCCAGGGGGCAGGAGAGAGGGAAAGGGAGGGTGATGATGATGATGATGATGATGGGGGCAAGAAGAAGAGATGGAGGGAGGGAGAGAAGATTATGATGATACCAGGTAATGGCGAAAAGAGCTAGAAGGAAAGGGAAGGTGGTAGTGATGAAACAAGGGTGAAGAGGTGGAGAGAAGAAGTGAAGATGCCAGGTGGGTAGAGGAGAGAGGGAAAGTGATGATGGCTAGGAGGTGAGGGAAAGGGGTAGAAGGAAAGGATTGATGATGGTGGGAAAGGTGCAGAGAATAGGGAGGGAACGAGAGAGAAAATAATGATGCCAGGGGGAGGGTGAGAGGGGTAGAGGGAAAAGGGTGATGATGATAATACCAGGATTGAGGAGGTGGAGAGAGATGGTGATGATGCCAGGTGATGGAGGCAGCAGGAAGGTGATGAGGCCATGGTTTGAGGGAAAAGGGTAGAGGGAAAGGCATAATGATAATGATGTGGAGGTACAGAAGATAGAGAGGAAGGGAGAGAGAAGGTAAGGATGCCAGGGGGAGAGAGAGAAGGGTAGAGGGAAAATAAGGCTGATGATGATGATGCCAGGTTTGAAGAAAAAAGGTGGAGTGAAAAGAGAAGGTGATGATGATTCCAGGGGGTGGGGAAGAGCGGGTGGTGGAAGAAGAAAGGTAGTGATGTTAGGGGGAAGAGATGGTGGGAGAGGGAAGGTGATAATGATGATGCCAGGTGGTAGAGGTGGAGGTAGGAAAGGTGGAGAGCTAGAGAAAGTGATTATGATGCTGGGGTGGGGGAAAAGGAAAGAAAGAATGTGGAGGAAGAAAGAAGGGAAGAGAAAGAAGGGAAGAGACGATGATATTGCCAAGGGGTAGGGGGAGAGGGTAGGTGATGCCAATGGCATTAGGAGCAAGGGAAGAGAAGAGACAGTGATGATGGGGAAGTGAATGGTGTGCCACAAGGAAGTGAACCCTGTGCCAGGTGTGCCAAGAAACAAAAAAAGTTTGGAACCACTGTTTTACAGCCTTCATATTTTTAAAACGTCATACCTATGTACCTAACCATATATCTGACACTTTCTAAAGTGATACAGGTGTCCCTCAAGGCTCAGCCCTAACACTATTCAATATTTACATGCTCCCACTGTGTAAATTACTGACAACTCTAGGAATATCTTTCTTCTCATATGCTGATGACTTACGGTTTTACATCCCACTCTCCAGATCATTTGAAAACACAGCTTCGATACTTTCTATCTACATGAATCCAATACAACACGAACTATCGCAGCTTAAACTGACATTAAACTACAAAAAGACTGAAATCATTTGGTTGAGTAGAAACTCATCAACAGTCAAACCACCTGCCCTTGATCTGGGTAATTTTAAAATTAATCCCTCAAATCAAGTATGGGATTTAGGTATACAGCTAGATGAGAACTTCACAATGAAAATGTACCTCAGTAAATTAATTAAGACAGGTTACACCAAGTTACGTACTCTACACCAGGTGAAACCATTATTAACTTTTGCAGACTTCCGGACTGTATTGCAAACTCTAATCTTCTCAAACCTTGACTGCTGTAGCTCCTTACTACTAGGTCTTCCAGCAAGTCACTTAAAACTAGAGATGTGAATCAGAACCGGAATCGGTTCTGATTCCGGTTTCGATTCACATCGTGTTTTTTTTTTTGTCCGGCCCGATCGAGTTTTTTTTTATCGGCTGCGCCCGAGCTGATAAACAAAAAACCCACCCGACCCTTTAAAACTAATCCCTTAGCTTCCCCCACCCTCCCGACTCCCCAAAAAAACTTTTTACAGGTACCTGGTGGTCCATAGGGGGTCCTGGGAGCAATCTCCCGCTCTCGGGCCGTCGGCTGCCACTAATAAAAATGGCGCCGATGGCCTTTGCCCTTACCATGTGACAGGGTATCCATGCCATTGGCCGGCCCATGTCACATGGTAGGAGCACTGGATGGCCTGCACCATTTATAAAGATGGTGCCGGCCATCCAGTGCTCCCTCCATGTGACAGGGGCCGGCCAATGGCACTGATACCCTGTCACATGGTAAGGGCAAAGGGCCATCGGCGCCATTTTGATTAGTGGCAGTCGACGGCCTGGGAGCGGGAGATCGCTCCCAGGATCCCCACTGAACCACCAGGTACCTGTAAAAAGTTTTTTGGGGGGTCGGGAGGGTGGGGGAAGCTAAGGGATTAGTTTTAAAGGGTCAGGTGGGTTTAGGGGTTATTTTTGTGTACCGTTTTTCCTGCCCTCCCCCAAAACGATAAGAGAACCCCCACAAACAATTTCATGGGGTTTTCCTATCGGTTTTGGGGAGCCCCCGATTTCTGACGATTTTGAAAATATCGTACGATATTTTCAATCATCAGAAGCCCGACTCACATCCCTACTTAAAACCACTACTACAAAATGCTGCAGCAAGACTATTATTAGGATCTAGGAAATATGATCACATTACACTTTCGCTGATATCACTACCAAGGACATTCATCAAAATGCAATAGGCTGCAATCGCGACGCGACTTTAACATTTAAATGAGGGAATGGGGAGGGGTTGGGGCAGAGTTTGGGTGGGGGTTAAAAAAATGTTAATGCCGGTACCTCTGCAGGTGATAATGTTTTACACATTATCGCCGGCAATAGGGCCAGAATTAATTACAGCTTTCCCATTGGTGCTATGGGGATGATTGTGTGCAGTATGGCCACAACCTGTTGCGTTCATGCCTCTTCTCGCCCCTCGCTCCACCCTCTCTACCTTGGGAGCGACTCCCTTCGGTTCTGATGGACAGATGCAGCCGTGGCTTCTCCCTGCCTCTTGGTCCCGGTGTCCCCGGGCTGGCTTGACGCTACAGATCCGCCATGTTCCTGATGATGTAAGGGCACGCGCGCGTGCTCCAGACTTTGTACCAGCAAGGGCGTGAACCTTGGGGGCATCCCCCCGTAGTGACGTCATCCATTTCCATTTTAAAAGGTCTTTGTTTGCTAACCTCTAACGAGTTAGCAAGGAACTCCAACAGGATTTGCTTCGGCAGTCCACGATACTTGCAACAATGATCCGAGTCAGCAAGGGGAATCCTTTTCCACTGCTCGGCCTTTTCAAACTTACCAGGAGTACCCGCTCCACGGGGGCTCCGCTCTCTCTTCTTGATTTCAGATTGCCAAGACGGGATCCGATACTCGCTCCTCGAGGGCCTACGTCCCTGAATACTCAGAAGACTCCTCATTGCCTGGAAGTGATCGCGGACGTGAATACAGTGAGTTCTATTGTAGATAGGAATTGGTACTCGCTCCACGAGGGCCTACATTCCTCTAGTTCTGAAGACTCCCTTCCTTCCAAGACGTTATCGCAGGTACAGAGATCGAGAGTTATATTGGCAAGTCTTCTGGGCCCTCGCTCCACTAGGGCCCATATTCCTAGAATCCTTTACAGACTCTCTTCTACTCTAGAAGCCATTTCATTTACAACTATTGTGAGTTCTTATTACAGACTGTTTAGAGGAACCAGTGCTCGCCTATGGCTCCTGTTCCTGAATATACTGAAGACTCTCTGTGGCATAGAGACCATTGCAGACATCTACTATTGTGAGTGTACCATCTTGTATCCAGTATACCCTGTCTACTCACTACTTCTAGTCTCTCTCTACAGCTCAGCGACCCAGAGATTATATTCCAGTATCAGAAGGACTTAAGACCTACTGGACACCTCGACTCACTCACTACTGCCACCACTGGTGGTCCAGCTTCCAGCTTAATAAAGAACTATTTGTGTTTATTTCATATTCTAGCCTAGCTGGTGGTTCCTCTCAGGATCTCCTCCTGGGGGCACTGTCATCTGTCATCGGCCCAGGGATTCACCATTTCCTCCAAGTGGTCATTCCTTACACTACTATCACTCTGTGAGAGCCAACCACTATCGACCACTAATACCGCTTACGGATTATATAGATAGCTACCTTCTCTTTCTATGGGACTTGCCAGCAGCCTATATATAACAGATTGCTACTCCGTAGCGAAGGCTTGATAGATTGCTATCTCAGTAGCGAAGTACAATATACCTATTGTTAGCTCCTCTCCTCAGAAGAATATCATTGAACAGATTGCCAACTCCTCTTCCTTGGGGAGTTGATCCATAACAGATTGCTACCTCTTTCTCTTACAGGAGCATCTAACAGCAGTTCGCTAACAGATTACCAACTCTGCCCCCCTGGCAGGGTCAGCACTACAGATAGCTAACTCCTCCCCTCTGGAGGAGCAGATCATGACAGATTGCTACTCCTCCCCCTTTCAGGAGAAAAGCAGAACAGATTGCTAACTCTGCCCTCCTGGTGGGGTGAGTGACAATAGATTGCTAACTCCTCCCCTCTGGAGGAGGAGAGCGTAACACAACCACAACGGACAAAAATGCACCGCCGTGATGCATCCGCCAGCTCACTAACCCCCCCCTGCTCCTTTTATTTGCAACTCATCATTCTGCTAATGATGAATCCCGGGGTACATTGGTTACTAGTTCAATTCAGAATCTACTATAAAGTTTTAACAATAATATTCAACATCATTCACTACAATAACACCGGCTTATTAGGAGTGATGCTACAACTGTACAATCCTCAACAATCACTAAGATCTCAAAATAAAGAACTATTGTCTGGTCCCACAATACCGTGCACACATCTGATGCAAATAAGAGATTGAGTATTTTCAATAGCAGGTCCAAACCTCTGGAATTCTCTGCCTGAGACATTACACATTTTACCAGAATGAAAGAAATTTAAATGTGAACTAAAAACATGGCTATTCAAAAACAAATATGATTTAACAAAATCATCAGAATATACAGAACCACATAAACAAGAAGGACAAAAATAATAATCTAAGACAGAAAGAGAGTGACTGGCGCAAATCCCCCAGCACCAATACACAATCCATCTACAAAGCCACCCTCCATCAATACAAGTCAGCTACCTCCAAATCCAAAAGGGACTACTATGCATCCAGAATTCACCACTTAATCTTCGACGCAAAAGCCCTCTTCGCCTATGTTTCCATTCTCACCCAAATCACCCCACAGGAGATTCCCAACCTAGCACAATCCAAAGCTGAAGAACTTGCACTTCATTTTTACAACAAAGTCAACAGCCTTCTAACACAACTGCCTTCTAATCCCACCGACCCTGCTCTTCACCAGTCTCTTCAACAGTCATCCCTCAACAACAATGGTCTGGAAACACTGGAACCCATCTCTATCTTAGAGATACAAACTCTTATAAGAAGAATGAAACCTTCCTCACATCCTTTGGATTCTATCCCCACCAAACTGCTCCTGGCCATCCCTGAATCCATCGCTAAAACTTTGTCTGACATCATAAATTGCTCACTCTCCCAAGGTCTATATCCTGACGACCTCAAACTGGCCTCCATCAAACCTCTACTTAAGAAACCCAATTTGGATCCTAAAGACCCCAACAATTTCCGACCTATCGCCAATCTCCCATTCATTGCCAAGATTCTAGAAAAAGTTGTCAATACTCAACTCTCCGACTACATTGAAGAAAACAAAATCCTATTCCAATCACAATACGGATTTCGCAAATCATTGAGCACTGAATCCCTCCTCATCTCCATGTCTGACTTCATACTAATGGGCCTGGACAAAGGTCAATCCTTCCTTCTGATTCTACTGGACCTATCAGCCGCCTTTGATACGGTCAACCATTCCATTCTTATTTCCATTCTGGCTTCTATAGGTATCTCAGGCACCGCACTCTCATGGTTTAAATCTTTTCTCTCCAACAGAGGCTTCAAGGTTAAGATACAGAACAAAGAATCCTCACGAATGGACGCAACCATAGGAGTCCCTCAGGGCTCCTCACTATCACCTACACTCTTTAACATTTATCTGTTACCAATCTGCAAACTCCTCTCCAACCTTAACCTCAAACATTTCCTTTACGCCGACGACATCCAGATCGTGATACCCATTAAAGATTCTTACGCAAAAACTGGTTCACTGGGAAAACTGTCTCTCCGAAATTAAACGTCTCCTGTCTAACCTAAACCTAGTTTTAAACTCCTCTAAAACAGAAATGCTACTCATCTCCCCAGATAACAATTCCATCTCAAATCCTCCAACTATCCCAACTACTACACAGGTGAGAGATCTAGGAGTATTAATTGATAACAGGATGAACCTTAAAGCCTCCATCAACAGAACCACCAAGGATTGTTTCCATAAACTCCAAGTTCTGAAAAGAATCAGACCACTCTTCCACACTCAGGATTTCAGAACCATTCTACAAGCTATCATTTTTTCTAAGATCGATTACTGTAACTCTATCCTTCTGGGCCTACCCTCCTCCTACACTAAACCCCTTCAGATGTTACAAAACGCTGCGGCAAGACTACTGACAAATTCCAGGAGGAGGGACCATATATCTCCAATCCTAAAAGATCTCCACTGGTTGCCTGTTCACTTTAGAATCCTCTACAAATCTCTTTCCATAATATACAAAACTATCCATCAACACACCCCTCTAGACTTACAAGTCCCTTTCCAAATTTACAACTCCTCCAGACCAACAAGAAACGCACTCAGTGGATCTCTTCAAGTGCCCCCAGCCAAAACCACCAGACACATTACCTTGAGAGATCGGGCCTTCTCAACAGCTGGCCCCCTTCTGTGGAACTCCATCCCTCCGGACCTTAGACAGGAGCCCAGCCTCCCAACCTTCAAGAAGAGACTTAAGACCTGGCTGTTTAAAAAAGCATTCCCGGACACCGATTAATTCTATTCAGCCAGATCTACCACTTACTCATGTAAATATGTTTCTGCTAATGTAAATACCTTCATCTAATGTTATACGCTCCATTTCTTCTCTTCTCCCAGTTCTATTACCTTGTTATTTGTAACTGCTTCCTTCCACACCAATAGGTTACTCAATTGTTCATTGTACACCCCTGTTATATGTAAACCGGCATGATGTGTTTGTAACATGAATACCGGTATATAAAAATTTTAAATAAATAAAAATAAATAAAATATTCAAATCATGAAGAATAAAACAAATGAGAGAATGCAAGATTCTCAAAACAACTCACTGACTTCTTATCCAGCTACCTTAATCAAATTACGGTACTGTAAATATCACATGTGGTAGAAAAAGGGGCATATTAGCACATTGCAGTAATACCTAGATAATTGCATTTTCCCAGGTGCTGAGAGAGAGAGAGAGAGAGAGAAAGAGAGAGAGAGAGAGACTTATCTACAAGCCTCTTCTAGTAGTAAGCTATTTATATCTCTATAGGAGGCCCACCTAGTAAGTCAAGGTGAGCTTTAGGTAGTAGTGTAGGGGTTAGGGGCCACTTTGACATGCAAAGTGAGATGTATGAACAGAACTGTACACTCTTGTGAAGATTTGATGTTCTTCGTAGTGAGGAAACTCACACAAAGATGAGATCTGTACAATACTCTCTCACCCCAGCTTGATGGACTCTCTACCTGGGTAACATCAAGCTAGGTTAAGAGAACATTCTACAAATATTTTTTATAATTTTCTCTTTATTAGATATCATGCATCAATATACAGAAAATATAACACTCTACCCAAATAAGCATACATCTGCATTTATAACCCATACTCAGGGGGAGATATAAGCATGTAAAAATATGCCAGCCCATAGTATCTACCTATAGGTGTATGCATACAAACACAATAGAAAATATTAAGGTTAGGGGTTACTTTATCACTTTACTGGTCATCATTCTCTGTTATCTGAGCTGGGTTCTTATCTAATAAAAAGGTCTCTAAATGTAAAGGATCAGAAAATCTAAACTTCTTCCCCTGAAAATTCACACAACAAAAAAGAAGCTCCCAGAGCCACCGTCCGCCCTTTAAGAGACAAAAAGTGTCTCCGACGAGCTTCTGTGGCTCTGGAAATATCCGGGAAGACTTGAATTTTCTGTCCACAAAATAGAGCATATTTGTTTCTAAGAAAATTTTGAAATATATTATCTTTGTCTTGTTCCGATTTCGGAGCAGCCTCGGAGGGAACAGGGAAAGCCATCGGGGCTCACCTAGGGCTCGGCGCGCGCAAGTGTGCATCCCCTTGGGCGCGCCGACCCCGGATTTTATAACATGAGTGCAGCTGCGCGCATGTGTTATAAAATTTGGCTTAGATTTGTGCGCGCCGGGTTGCGCGCACAAATCTACGCCCGCGTGTAGGTATTAAAATCTACCCCTTAGAGCTTTTCCCATAGACACAAAATGGGAGAAAAGCCTTAATGAATCTGGCCCTTAGATTGTAAGTCCTCTGGGGATATGGAAATTCCTATAGTACCTGCATGTAATCCTCTTTGAAGTGCCAAAAAGTGGAATTAAAAAAAAAAAAAAAAATTAACTCGAGTGCTGTTGTATGCACATCGGCCTAAGGACGGTGTGAGGACGCAAGAGGGTGACATCAAAGCAGCGTCCCTGCCGCCGGCGAACTTCACCACACATCAAATAATGTCACGCTCATAGGCATACAAGTCAAACGCATTCATTCAGTCTAACAGCTCACACAGATTTCTCTTCACATTTGCTTCAGATCCTAACATATCAGTGAACTTGCAATAACAAAAGATGGGATCACAATGTTATCAGAACAAACATAGACGACACTAACCACATCTCTATATAACTTGAAAAATCGTCGGTCATATCTGATACATAAATAAGAAATATTCGATAACAAAGCAAAACTCATACTTCTCAAATAAACTGCATGCTTTGCTTTCCACCATTCAGTCTTTCAAATTACACAAGTTTCTCTCACATTGCACTGTCAGCCATGACTGATGATCTTGGTAATAAAAATAAACCATAGCTCCTCTGCTTCCAGGATTCACAACTACAGCCTCATAAAAAAAAATACAAATAAATAAATGAGATCCTACTAAAAGAAAACAAGCTTAGAATTGCTTGGCAACTTCATTTTATGACTCCATGACCTGCATGTGTGTGTTACAGTTGCTCTGGGTTGTTATATATCTTGCAGTTGCTCTGTGAAGGGTGGGACAAGGTCTCCCCTCCTGTCAGATTCAGATAGCTTTATTGGCATGACAATTGTGCATGTGTTGCCAAAGTTTTATACATAACAATTAAAATAAAAAAGGAATAAAAGAGATTAAATATTAGAAAATAATAACAGTAAAGTAAAACTACAGGTTACAGAAAATACAACAAGGGCAAATCTCAAGATTTAGTACTAGTCCTTATTATTCCTGGTCAGGTTTCATTTCTATCTTGTCAACAAGATGCCATATATTTTGCATCTATAGCTGAAGTTTATCCTCTTTCTTCCATGGTTACATGGTTTTCTTGCTCCTAAACAATTCTTTTTTAATTTTTAATTTTTTTTAAAGACCCCATGGCAGGAAGGCAATGGTAGTGCTGGATGATGACGTCAGTGCAGCTGGATACTTAAGGCCCAGCCCCACTCTCCCTCGATATCTTAGCTACAGGTCCTTCTGCATCACAGTGCGTGTTTGCCTTTGCCTTGCCTCTGTGTTGCCCTGCATTGCTTCGTTGTTCCTTGCCTAACTTGTCTCGTTGTCTCCTTGCCTTGCCCTGTCTCTCTGTTGACCTACCTGTCCACCCTGCCTGTATCTTGGTCTCCTATGCCTTGTCTTGTCTGACTCTTGCCTGAATCCTAGTTCTGACCTCTGCTATGGACTAACTACTCTTCTGGACTGCCGCCTGCCCTGACCTTAGCTTGGACCTTGACCTGCCTTCTCGCTGCCTGCCCTGACCTTGGCCTGGATCCATATACCATTGCTCACTGCCAGTCTTGACCACTGACCAAGATTTGATAACATCAGACCACTCTTTATAGGACTTTCGCCTAAGCCCTGCCAGCTCCTGGAATCCAAGAGCTCAACCTGCAGGGAACAGGGCTGCTACAGTCCTAGTAAGAGCAAGTCTACCAGCTGTCAGCGTGGGCCTAGTAGGTTCGCCTGCTAGGCTGCATCAATCAAACCACAGCCCAGGGGCTCACATCCATGATAGCTGTCATATTTGTAAATGGAAAACCTTCAAGTATATTATGGAATAGTTTAAACAATTGGCCTGCAAGACATTAGTTCAGGGACGGTAACTTTCAAACCAGTGTGCGCAAGCATTTTGATACATGTCCATCAGCGCATGCCCAGATACATGGCCCAACATTGTTGCCGACTGGCTTACCTGCTTATGAGGTTGATGGAAGCTTTAACAGAAACCGGGCAGTTTAATAAGGAGATGCAAGGTTAGCGTTTACTCCTGAAGAAGGGCTCTTGTTCCAACATATTGCAATGTCGGGTGGAAGCTGAGGTTTGCACAAAGGAAGACTGCTCTTGTCTTGTGCACCAGCGCTCCGAGAAGCCATCTTTGTTCCCGGATTGGTTGACAAGCTTAAGATAAGTTCAGCTTGTGTTTTAGTACAAGTTTTTTATTTGCAAAGAAAATATGCTTTAAAAAAAAGAACTATTGGCTCATGATAAGGACATTTAAATATTTCATATTGACCAATGACTATAACCTTGCACACTTGGTTTGTCAGAAACGTGAAATCATTCGTGTCTGACAAGTGCAATATGAAGGTCACTAATATTTAATATAGTGAGTTTATTGACATATCCAAGACATTTTTCACGGGTGAGATCCTTAGCATTCTGTGTGGTTTACGATTCTTTCACTTTTGGGTGTCCCCGTTTTTAGTATTTTCATAAATACTCACAGGCATACTTCAGGTTAAAGACATGGAACGCTCACTCCCTGCCCCTTTTTTACTTACTGATTTGTGAACGTATCTGGAGATACGTGCATTCTCGGGTGCCTCTTAAAATCCACGCAGCATGTGCTGGCCTGAGATACTCATGCATCTCCCAGCTTTAACGCAACTAGAGCTTTTAAAATCCACCTGTGTGCGTGTAAATCCCGCTTCTCCCATGTAAGTTTGGGAATTTTAAAAGGGGCGCACAGCCACACCATTGCCAGTTTCACGAGTTCATCCACTAGTTCACCCAGTTAACAGTTAGGTCCTCTATTCACTCCTTGTTTGATAGTCTGCACTCCCCCCCAGTTACTCCAGACCCTCTAAACCCCTGAGAAATTGCACTTTCTTTTTATGTTTAAAGTTACACTTCCTCCATAGCAGAAGTAAACTTATACAGCACAGGATGTGGGTGCACACCCAGGCTCATAACTATTTACGCACACATCTCTTGACCATGCCCCAAAATGCCCAAGTCCTTCCCAGACCATGCCATACCTTGCCCCTTTTTGAAATCTTTTGAGACGTGTGCACCAGCAGGAGATATGTATGCATCTAGATGGCTTTCAAAATTAGATGGGCGCAAGCGAGTCCAACTTGTGCACATCCCCAAATTGATGCATGCGCAGGGCTCTAAAAAACCTACCTCCAATTGTTTAGAAGTACGAGGATTATTGAACGCAATACTATTTAATCTATGAATAAGACTGCTATATTATAGGAACTGGTTTTATTATCTTTGATGAAACTGGGGTGTCACTTAAAAGTGAGTGTGTTGTGTGAGAGTGTGAGGGAACAAAAACATGTACCCTAGATGCAAAAAGGCCGTCTTAAATTATGAAACTACTTGGGGAGCTGGAGTTTTATGGTTGGGAATTGTTTAGTCAAGTAGCCTATTACAACTGAGGATGTGCATTCGTTTAAAACAAAAGTGCAAAACACAATGAGTAAGGCTAATTTGTTTCATTCGGGACGCCCCAGACAGAATCAGGAGCCCCCAAATGAAACAAACTATTCATTCCATTCGTTTTAAACTAATGCATCTGGGCTAGGTCCAGGCCCAAAGCCAGGGTCCCACCTAGGACATAGGCTGAAGCCCAAAGCTCTAGGTCACGGCCTAGGCCCAAGGGCGACACTAGGACCTTGGCCAAGATTCCAGAAAATAAAAAAAAAAATTACCTGATCCATCAGGTATCTGACAAAGGCTGGATCCCGATGCCTAGGCCTCACCCCAGGTCAGAGCCCGGGCCCAGGCCCTACGCTGTGACCCGATATGAAAGCCGAGTCCTGATGCCAGGGCTTGGCCCAGACCCAGGCCTGATGCTTCGACCCGACCCAGAGGCCGGGTCCTCATCCTAGGAAAGAACCTGGTCCCAGACCCTATCCCATGAACTGATCTGAAGGCCAGATCCCAACATTGGGGCCTTGGCCCAGACCCAGACCCGACGCCAAAACCCGACCCAGAAGCCAGGTCCCAATGTTGGGACCTCAGCTTGAACCCTGGCCCGATGCCATGATTGGACCTAGAGGGCCAGGTTCCGATACTAGAACTGAGGCCTGAAGCCTCGACCTGACCCAGTGCCGAGTACTGATGCTGGGGCCTCGGCCTGGACACAAAGCCAGGCCTTGGAGCCCAGGCCTGGGCGCTCCTCTACTTTGTCATTGTCTTTCTTTGGTGCTTGAAAGCCATATGATGCCGTCCGCTGGGGTCGCACCAAAGTCGCATTCACTCCAGCAGATGGCACCATTTTGATGTACAACAATACTGTATGAATTTGTACATCAAAATGGCTCCAAGACACCCAGGCCTGACCCTGTGTCATGGTCAAGGAGTCAGGACCTGCCCTCCGAGCTGAAGCCCTGGCATTGGGCATGGATACAGGACACGGCTATGGCACTGGGATCTGGCCTCTGGGGTGGATTGTGGCATCGGGCCTGGGTCTGGGATGAGACCACGTCATTAGGACCTGGCCTTCGGTTCAAGTTATGGTGTCGGGCCTGGGCCCAGACTCAGGCCTAGATGTCGGGTCCCAGCCTCCAGGTCAGGTCATGGTGTTGGATTTGTGTCTGGACTGGGGCCCTGGCATTAGAACCTGGCCTCCCAATTGGGTTGTGCCATGGAGTCTAGGTCTGGGCTGAGGCCCCAGTTTTGGGCCCCGGCTTCCGGGTTGGGTCACAGCATCGGGCCTGGGTCTGGTCTCCAGCCTAGGCCTAGGCCCAGGTATTGAGACTTTGCATCCAGGCGGAGCTAGTGTAGAGCCTGGGTCCATGTCAAGGCCCTGGCCTCTGGGCCCGGCTGTGGCATCCGGTCTGGTTCCGGGCTCCGGCTAGGCCAAGGCCCTGGAGTTGGGCTGGTTCTGGCCGAGGCTGAGGCATCAACCTGTGCAAGTCCTAGGGTTTGTCTTAGGCCTTGCTGGTGGATTCCCACTGGACTGGGTAAGTGGGGGCTGGGGGAATCAAAGCCTTGGCATTTTTCCAGGTAAGTGGGTGGGAGGCTTCACTTTTGTTGTTTGGCCATTTTATTTTTATTGTTTGATTCATTTTTTCACACAAAGGAAACAAATTTGTGGGAAAATAATCTCCCGAAAATGAAAATGAAATTTTTTTCCCCTGCACATCCCTAATTACAATAAGAAATATGCAACTGTTTTGTAAAGTGCATTGCTGTTAGAGTTTTTGAAAACTCTACAGGTAGTTGATTTTCTGCAAAAAGGTTTGCGATTGCTGCTTAATCTAGGGAGCACTGATAATAATGCATATTTTCATTTCTTAATAATCATATAATAATAAAGTTGAATGGTATTTAATAAAATAATAACTGAACATTACTGGCACTGGGTCTCCAATGCCTCCTATAGGTCTATGGCATGACTGCACTTTTCGTATTGTGTGCAGTGCTGGTCACCCCATCTCAAAAAAGATATAGCAGAAATAGAAAAGGTGCAGAGAAGGCAAAAAAATGATAAAGGGGATGGAACAGCTCTTTTATTATGAAAGGCTGAGCAGGGAAGCTTGAAGCCAAGAGCATGCCTCATGACCTCTCAGGGTTCCTAGACAAGGGGGTGGACGGGGAGAAGAAATCTTATAGTTTCTCCTCTCAGGACTCTTCTGCTCTCTTCAGCAAAATGCACAAAAAACACTATGCAGTCTCCCAAACTATTGTTCAAAATAAAAGGTGGCACTTATAGCAGGTAAAACAAAATCCAGAAAATGATACACCAATGGCTAGTGCATCAAACAGCAACACAAAGTCCAAAATAGCACAAAAAAATACATCTGTCTTTGTTTAGCAGCAAAATTGTACCCTCCCAAAACAGGACATGGACTCTCCTTCTTTGGGTCCTCCCAGGTAATTGCTTGGATAGCAGCTCCCTTCCTTTCTTTCAGCAGCTTCTCCCACTTTAAACAGCCTCTGGCTGACTCCACCAGAAAGGCCTTAGGACTTCTTCCTCAGCTGGGAAGATTCTTGTTTAAAACTCCCACCAAAGATTAAATCTTTTCTTAGGTAACATGTTTCCAATAACTTCTCCCAGTCAGATGAGAAATTATAAGCACCTCTGCTTCCTCACTACAGTCTTCTCCTCAGGCTTCTCAGGATTCTCTCTGCTGAACCCCAAGAACTTCTCCTCCCAGAAGTGCCATGCACCATGACCTTGTGTCTCTGTTCCCTTCACTGGACAGGAATTGTTCTTTTCAGATAGTCCTCAGTCGAGAGAAGATCATACACTTGGTGCTTTCTCTATGGAAGGAAAGACCCTGCTAGCACTACTCCATGGGGAGATGACAATCTAAACTACGGTTTACAGACTGACTTCTATTTCACCTTCAAACTTGCAGACTTCCCAACAATACCCTCTTGCATCTCAAGAGTGCAGGGATTTTTATCAAAACTATAATCCCTCCCACTGGGGAGTGCCATACCTCCTAATACACTTCCATCTATACTGACCTTACTAGCAAAGCAGGATCTGTTGAGATCACCTATTCTACTACTGGCATGCCAAGTAGTTGAGACTACTGTGGTTATAACAGCTAAGGAAAACTCCATTAAGGGTCAGATTTAGAGGGGTCCTCCTTTGTGTGCTCCTTCGTGGATAACTAAGTGACATTGATGACATCAAATAATCCCAAGTGTTTTCTTCTTAGCCATGGCCTTTCATCTGTCATCCCAACTGTTATAGGTCAAGGTCATAATGGGAACCTGGTTTTCTACAACCTCATTATCTACTGCCTATGAATTCCAGCTCTTTTTCAGTTTTGATCTCTGAAGTTCTTTAGTCTTATTGTTGGTAAATGTTCAGAATGTAAAGAAAAAGATCACTATTTTATTTGACTTTCTTTGTCCAAACTCTCCTAATTGTCTTTGTTTAGCCGAGACATGGTTGTGTGATGCTGACTTGGTTCTGGTAAACCAGATCTCTCCCCACCCAAGTTATGAAGTTTTTTTCTCAGCCTTGACCATCCAGGCCTGGTAATGGTTTTATGAAAATTATTCATAAGAAGTACAAACCAATACATTTAAAGTTAGATACTGTTCTTCCTTATGAAATCATTGTGGTTTCATCTACACTTGTAAATTTCAGTTTAGTCTACATCCCTCCTGGTCTCATAATATGTCTCCTCTAATTTAAGGATTGTCAGATTTAGGTTTAGATCTCAAGGATACAATAGTACTTGGGGATTTTAATGTTCTTATAAATCAAGATCCAGTACCTCCAGCTAGCAATACACTATTCACCACATTGTCTGGACTAGGCTTGGAGCACTTCATTAATTCCCCTACTGATAATCATGGCCAAAATCTAGATTTATATGTCCTGATTTGTTATCAATTCCACTTCTAGATCTTTCTATTTTGACAGTTCCTTGGTCTGATCATTATTTAATTTCCTGTTCATGTCAGCTTCAGCCACGTCATTTGCCAAAAAAAACCCTCCACATTACATCTTGAGGTGGGTGTCACATCAACATTGATAAATTTAAAACGTATCTATTACCTAGAGTAGCTACTTTTAATCCAAATACCAGCACTCAAGCAGCTGATCTTTGGCAATCAACTTTTCTAGAGGTGTCTAACATAATTGCTCCTTTAAAGTCAATAAAAATTAATCGTTCTAACTATGCCAGCTGGTACACCCCTTCTCTGACACTGTACAAGCAGGAACTGTGGAAGAATCAGCATAAATGGCACAAACATCCATCTGCTTCTAATAAACAGATCTATGTTGCCAAATTATCATCTTACACAAACCAAGTTAATATGGCCAAGAAGGAGTATTTTCAAGTAGAATTCGCTCCTCGGCTAACAATGCAGCCAAGCTTTTCTACACTGTGAAGTCATTAACATCTAAATCTTTGAATGTATTTTCTAACACTGATCATACTATTTCTCTTTACAACCAGTTTGCAACCTTTTTTTCCTAAGAAGTAGTCAATATCCTTGCCAAATTCTCCAGTGATATTACAGCTAATAAGAATGATCTGCCTACTGATCTACATATCTGGATCTCCTTTGATTCTGTTTCTGAATTTACCTTGTCACAGTTAATGGCAAAGATGAATAACATCACATGTCCTCTCAATCCCTCCTCAACATCCTTGCTGAAAGTAGTTGGCAAGGTTATTATTAAACCTGTAGCTAATATCGTTAATCTCTCTCTCTCTCTGTCATCTGATGTTTTGCCACCCTCCCTCAAGTAAGCATCAATTAGATTTATCTTGAAAAAGGTCAATGCTGATTGCTAACTACAGCTCAATTTCTTCCCTCCCATTTTTAGCTAAGATAATCAAATCTGTAGTATTTTCTTGGTTTAATAATTTTTTGTAGGATAACTTCCAATCAGGGCTTCAACACCAAGACCCCACTAATCTCCAGTAATGACACCATGTTAAGAGGTTTTGAAACGTCTTGGTTCTCTTAGATACTGTATATCCGTAGTATTCACTACTCATGATCATAACATCCTTTTATCATGCTTGCAGTCACTTGGGATAAAAGGAAATGTTCTGAATGGGTTTTCATTTTATCTCACAGAGCATCAACAGCAGATTTGATTCCAGAATACAGTGTGATCCCCAGGGTACCTCAATAGTCAGCATTGTCAGCAACCGTATTTAACATATATCTTACACTTTATGCAAAGTGTAGGCATGAATTATGGAATTTACACTGATGACATCCATTTCTTTGTTCCTTGTACTTCACCCTGATCCCATACAACCAGTCTTATAACCTTTTGCTTAAACTCATCAAGAGATAGCTGTTTCATAACAAATTTGTTAAATATTAACAAAATTAGACTTGTTATGTTTACTGCCCTCAAAGATTTTCCATCTGATGTTCCTTCGGTTTTCATTTTCAATGATCACACAATTCCAATCAGGCAACACGCTTGGAATCTTGGTATCATTATTGATGCCAATTTATCTATAAAACTGCATATTTAGAATATTGTCAGATCTTCCTTTTTTTAAGCTTCATATGCTTAGGCATCTTCATCTGCTTTTAAATCCACAAAACCTTCACACTGTTTTGAAGGGTCTCATTTTGTCAGGCCTTGACTACTGTAACCCTGTAACTTGGGCTGCAGAGGAATTCCATCAGAGCCATGCAGATTGTTCCAAATGCTGCTGCTCAGCTGCTAAACCAGTGCAGGGATGCGCGACCATAGTGCTCCCATTTTGTCTTGCCAGCACTGGATGGCAGTCCAGTGGCGCTTTCATTTTAAAGCTCTGCCCTTAATACACAGACTTCTTCAAAACAGCTCCATACCCTGGTTTAATGCCATATTGTGTGTTATATCAGCCTGCCCGACTTCTAAGGTCAACTAATAACAACTTTCTAGAAATTCCTTCAATTAAATTTGTGCATCCTGGTGCGTTGTGGCATCATGCCTATGGAATGCGCTGCCTGAGAAGCTCCAAACGATATCATGTGTTAAATCATTCAAGAAGATAATAAAAACTAATTTGGTGACCTTGCATGGAACTAATTCATTTCTGAAGTTCTATAAGCTTCAGCAATGGCCCTCATATCAGATACAGTCTAAACCATCTCTGCAAGCTCTTTGTAAATTGATATATTCCGCTTTCTTTTATATTTTTGTAATTACTGTTTTTAAATTATGTATGTTATATTCCTGTGAACTGCCAGTATGAGTGCTGGCTATAATTTTTACAAACAAATAAATAAATCATTTTCTTATGGTCCACTATGTACTGCCAAAATGAGAATAAGCAATAATAATGACTTTGAAGTTTCTGGAAGACTGGCTAGCCTGTGAACTAATCAATGTATTATCTTTTTGTGTTTTTTCAGACTGACCCACACCCATCTTGCTGTTCTAGGGGTTGGAGCGGAGCACCCTACATCATGGGTATCAGATTGACCAAGTTAATGGAGAATCCACAGGGGTACAAGGGTCTAGGAAAGAAGTGTGGCTGGTGGAAGATGGTTTTGTGATTCTTCACTTGCCTTTTGTCCAGCATGTGGTGACGGTGCCTGTGTGGCATGCTGGTGTGCTAAGCTAGCAGGTGCTCTATTCAGCTGTTTTATGTTTCATAGAGGTTCAGCTTTCTACACTTGATGTCAGTTGCTTCTGTCTCTGTCATTTTTGCTGTCTGTAGTTTGAGTTCTATACTTGGCCATGGCCCTTAATGAATGCCATAAAAAGGAACATGCTGCCAATTTGCAGAATGAGTTCCATGTCTCAATGTACCTCCCACCATTCTTATCCATTTTTACACTGTGTCCTTTTGGTTTTCTGGTTATAGTAGCCTTCCATTTCTTGTCTATAGTTATATATTTATTTATTTATTTGCGGTTTTTATATACCGACGTTCGTTTAGTAACATCACATCGGTTCACATTCAACAATATTTCACAACAGCGCTATATAAATATAGGTATTAGCAGCAGTGTTTTACAGATAACATTCAAACTTAAGAGAGAAATGACAAATCCATATAAATGCAAGAGATTAACATGGTGGAAGGTAACTTCATACAAGAAAGCTAAATACATGAAAACTACCAAATTAAAAGGCAATGTTATATTAGCTAGAGGAATCATTCTCATGGATCTTTATTTGATGAAATTGAATTAATGGACTAATATCTCTAGGGGCATTAATTATTGCACATTAAGAAAGCATAAGAGACTTTTATCACCAGGGATGGAATTAGGATTTTGCCACTTCTAGGCACTTTTGGTGTTTTCACTCCCCCCCATCCCTGTAGGGATCTGTTTCAGGGTAGCTGACAGCTGTTCTCTGCTGAATGAGCATCAGCAGAGCTTGAAGGTTCTACATCTTAGCCAGCCTGATGCCTCTAAATGGTTGCCACCCTAGACACAAACATAACGGGTGCCTATTGACAAATCCAGGGCTGGTTATCATCTTTATTTATGTCTACCCCTGCCTGCAGGCAGACTATGCCACAGCTGCTGCTAAGAGCTCACGTTTCCCAGGCGAAGCTTACCACTAGTGAAGACCTGGATGCCTTGAGGTTTACCATAGAATAGAAGACATGGCAGGTTGTGTTGGCTCGCCTTGCTGAACACTTGCTGGATACTCTGTTGTGTATGAAGAATCTCAAGTTCTTTTTTTTCCTCTTTCAGCCTATCATGACAATGCTGCTCCTCGACACCCAGGATGAGGCAGAGACAGGATGGTGATGCAACAAAAGGAGAACCCCCCCAGCACCACCCCATCCCCAGGCAACATTGCCCAGTGAGCTGCTGCTCACCCTGGAATGGAAACCAAAATATTTAAAATGCTATTTTTTTTAATTGTTTACATTAAACTTGTTTTATTTTGGCAGTTTTTATCTTCTGCGTGTTTTGGAATAGGTTTTGTGATGTGTGAGCAAATATGATAGATATGAAAAAGCAAATGTATGGATGTGAATGACTGCAGGCTTATGTGTGCACATGGGTACAGTGCAGATGTGTGAGAGAGAACATGAGCATGAGATATGCATGATATGGAGGGATATGTGTGGAACCTAATAAGCTGCTTTTAAAAGAGCACCAAGATCCTTGTTAGAAAAAGCAGTATTATCTCTTTAAAAATAGTGAAAAAGTGCTTTGAAATATCTTCAGACTAGGGTTACCATATAACTCCATGTCTGCAGGGAGAGACGGAGCCAATTCTTCTTTTACTCCTACTGCATGCATAAACTTCTGGTTCCAGTATCTTAAGAAGTCCATCCATGTAATGGATAATAGATTGTATATAGCATGTACATTACTCCTGCTTTTTGTAAATTAACCCTGTACTCCCCTCCCCTGTTCCCAGCATACTCATTAGCTCCAAGTTACTGCCCTGCCCCTTCCCCCTCCTCCCCCCCAGTTAAAATATCAGTTACAATGTAAAGCCCTGTTGGCTGATTTTGCTGTTGTCTGGAAACCGATGTGATGTCTCGTGCGAATGTCGGTATAGAAAAATGTTAAATAAATAAATAAATAAATAAAGAACCAGGACTAAGTCTTTCCCTACAGTCAAGGTGCTGGCCTTATTCCTGACACTTTTTTTTTTTCATATTTCATTCCAATGGATGACTATCCTACGGTGGTCTTGGTTGAGGGAGATGGAATGGTGCTAGGAGAATGTCTATGGTGGCTTCACTTCCTGCATGCCCCAAATTTCTTTTTTCTTTCCACACAAAAGTATTATTTGCTTGCCCCAAGTATCCCTGAAATAAACTCTTTTATGACAGTAGATATTTAAAAAAAAAAAACAAAACACACAATATTCATCTATTAAGCACCACATGGAAATCCTAAACTATAGAGGCGAATCAAGCACTTAAAAGTGTGTTTGTGTGACCTGTTCTCATGTACACAAATCACCTGGATTTTTAGAGACTTTGATTTTTATTGTTTTAAATTAGTGTTTCCTAAATCTAGTCCTGGAAGCACAGGTAACTAGTCTAGTTTTTTTGCATAGCCAATGCCATAGAGAGCATGCATGAGATGGATTTGCTTATACTGCATTGCCTATGTATGCAAAGTAATTTGTTTATTTAATCTTAATATTTTGTTATATCGCTAGTGTCCCAAATCAAAATTTTTAAAAAGGCTACAAAAGTACAAATATCTAAAACAAAAAAACAAACTACAATAAAATCTAATTCAGTGGTGGGTTCTTCAGGTACATTTCCCAGGTAAACATATCTAGATAACTTAAACCAGATATTGAGAAGTGCAGCCACATCACTGAATATAACCAGTCAATACCAAGTTATCTGGATAAACTTATTCAGGACTGGTATGCAACATGACCACACACCCAAATCACCTACCCATGTAACGCTATCAATGGTTTTCCAGATAACGTAGCTTTGTCCTGGAATGCCTCAGAATTCCTTCAATGTATCCAGATAAATTTAATCTAACTAAAAACTTACTAGTTAATGACTATATTTTAATCCTATGATTTGTCCAGCTAGGTCTTGAACTTAACTGGACAAAGCATTTTAGCCTCAAATCTAAGACCTCCCATTCCAGTTAAAATCCAGTGAGACTTTCTCTAAGCCTCATGAGAACATTCCATAAATGCTTGTTCAACAAACCAAGCCTTTAATATCCTTCTAAAGGATAGGCAGTGGGGCTGTAGATGAATGTCAAAAGGGACTGAATTCCTTAGGGTTGGAGCAGAGGGAACATATTCATGATAGATAACTATCCTGAAAGGCAGAACAAGATAAGGTTGGGAATCACAGACATGCACAGTTATATAGGGGCTCATTTACTAAGCTGCAGTAAGGCATACATTACATTCCCTGGCAATTTCACACCTTACTTATCTTACTGCAGAAAAAATGAGGCACAATGTGAGAAAATAAATGAGCTGTGTTACATGCAAATGCATGCAATGCAGTTCATTGTTAGACAAATGGAGTAGTATGGCTCACAAAAAACTTTGCAAATTGTACTACTCCTGAAAGTTAACTATATCTCAAGTGGTATAGCTGTTTCCCCTGAGAGCATCAGCAGGCTAACGTGCCTTCCGATGCTCTTGATTCACCACAGGGCCTTAACAATTAGGTGGGAATGTAGTCCTTAGACATCCCAACCCCACAACCAAACACATTAAATAAAAATGAACCCCCTTATCCCTTCTTTGCCTTGCCCCCATCCCAGCATAACACCTCCTTCCTGTCAACACTAGCACTCCCTCCAAACAAAGTAAAATTAAGAACTACCACCTTGCATATCCCACTCACTACCCAGGTTTGATCCAAATCATACCCACCCCACAGCCCCATCCTCTTCCCCATCTCCCTTCCTCAGAAAAAAAAAGCTATGGGTCATCTGGGGCAGGAGTGATGCCCTCCTGCACCAAAATTCAAAATGGTGCTGTTTGTGTTGCAATTCCACTCATGGGAGGGCCCCGTGAGCGGTCTCACATACCTCCCGATGCCACCTGGCCGATGTTGCCACTTGTGTCTTGTGCGGCTTTGATTGCCGCTCTCCCACTTTGGGTCAGATGCCAGCTCTGCTTCTTTCGCATCCTTGAGCCGCTGCTAATGCTGCCTGTCCCATGTGACAGTGAAAGGCCATTGACGCCGCCAAGTGATGCTGTGGCCTGTGAGCCACATGGCTGACACCCTCATGTGGCCTGAAATCCCGCCGACTGCAGCCACACCATTGCTCCTGCCTGGTGTCCCCTAGGTGCACATGTGCACGCCAGCTCTAGCTTTAAAGGGCCCATGGTGGAAAAACCACCCTCCTCTTGATGACGTCCTTCCTGCCAGCCCTATAAAAGGGCTCCGCAGTCTACTCAGCCTTTGCCTTCGCAAGAGTTTCCTGTGGTCTTCAGGTCCTATGGTCTTCCATGGAGGTCCTGGCGTTCAGGGTCCTCCCTGTTCCTGGTCTCTTGTTCTAGTTCCTGGTGTGGTGTTCCCATCTTTGTCTCCTGCATTCCAGAGGTCTTGTGATCCAGCCTTCATTACCTGATGTCCAAGACTGGTGTTCCTGACCTTGCCTTCTGAGGTCTTAGTCCAAGTTTTCAGAGTCTTGTCCAAGTTTTCGGTGCTGGTTCATGCCGTTGGAGTCCTCGTCCTTGGTTTTAGAGTCCAAGCTCCTGAGTCCAAGTTCCGAGTTCCTGAGTTCTGTCCCTGGTCTCAGGAGTTCTTGTTCCAGCCATTTGCCTGTCAAGTCCTGAGCCTTCGTCTTGTTCCAAGCCTTCAGAGCCTTTGTCTTGTCATGTATCTTCAGAGTCTTCAGCTTCATCTTGTCATGAGTATCCAGATTGCTCAGCCTTCGTTTATCCTATGCTCAAGCCATTCCTAAACAGTTAGTCTGAAAGGGCTTACAAAGTGGCCAGAGGGCTACCCCAGAGACCAGCATGGGTTGCTGGATCTCAGTTCCTGGTGCATGTTGGACATTCAAGTGTTCCTGTTCCAGCCAGCCCATGCCCAGATGCACTCACCCTCCAGTGGCATGAACCATGGCCAGCCCCAAGGTTGTGACAGTTACGTCGCAGTGCAGGGGCTCATGCTCCCATCCATCTCACAACATGCTGACCTATTTGCATGAAAAAAGCAAGCTGCAGAACAGCCAGCACCATTTTTGAAGTAGATATGGAAGAAGAGGAGAGAAGAGCACCAGGGAGGAAATAACCCAGGGAGCAAGATTTGGATCAAATTTGTAGGGGGGGGGATTTGCAAGTGAGCAGATCTTACATAGAAACATAGAAGTGACGGCAGAAGAAGACCAAACGGCCCATCCAGTCTGCCCAGCAAGCTTTCACACCTATTTGTTTTCATAATCTGTTACTCTGACTGCTGAGGTCAGGGCTTTTGGTAACTATTTGGTTCCAATTCCCTTCCACCTCCACCATCGATGCAGACAGCAGTGCTGGAGCTGCATCTAAGTGAAGTATCTAGCTAATTGGTTTGGGGTAGTAACCGTCGTAATAAGCAAGCTACTCCCGATTGTTTACCCTGCATGTGCAATTCAGCCATTGTTGGTAATCTGAATAAAAATCCTCTTTACTTAATTCCCTCTGTTGCTGAAGCAGTGAGCTGTGCTGGATACTTATTCCAAGTCAAGTATCATGCTTAATTGATTCGGGGTAGTAGCTACTGTAACAAGCAAGCTACACCCATGCTTATTTGTTTACCCAGACTATGTAATTCATTCCTTGTTGGTTGATGCTGATATAAATCATATTTTCTTCATTTTCCCTGCCGTTGAAGGAGAGAGCTATGCTGGATGTGCATTGTAAGTGAAGTATCAGGCTTAATTGATTCGGGGGTAGTAACCGCCATAACAAGCCAGCTACTCCCCTGCTTATTTGTTTACCCAGACTATGTAATTCATTCCTTGTTGGTTGATGTTGAATAGAAATCATCTTTTCTTCATTTTCCCTGCCGTTGAAGGAGAGAGCTATGCTGGATGTGCATTGAAAGTGAAGTATCAGGCTTATTTGATTTGGGGTAGTAACCGCCGTAACAAGCAAGCTACTCCCCTGCTTATTTGTTTACCCAGACTATGTAATTCATTCCTTGGTTGATGCTGAATATAAATCATCTTTTCTTCATTTTCCCTGCCATTGAAGGAGAGAGCTTTGCTGGATGTGCATTGAAAGTGAAGTATCAGGCTTATTTGACTTGGGGTAGTAACCGCCGTAAAAAGCAAGTTAATCCCCTGCTTTTTTGTGGATGCAAATCCTTTTTTCCAAATTTCCTCTTGCCGTTGAAGCATAGAGCAATATTGGAGTCACATTAACTGTGTGTATGTTTATTGAATAAGGATATTAATCTCCAGATAGTAGCCGTCATTCTCGCAAGCAAGCCACCCCTTGCCTCTTCTCTTCATTCACATCCTCTAGACTTTATGGATCCACAATGTTTATCCCACGCCCCTTTGAAATCCTTCACAGTTTTGGTCTTCACCCTCCGGAAGGGCATTCCAGGCATCCACCACCCTCTCCGTGAAGAAATACTTCCTGACATTGGTTCTGAGTCTTCCTCCCTGGAGTTTTAAATCGTGACCCCTGGTTCTGCTGATTTTTTTGCAATGGAAAAGGTTTGTCATTGTCTTTGGATCATTAAAACCTTTCAAGTATCTGAAAGTTTGAATCATATCATCCCTGCTCCTCCTTTCCTCCAGGGTGTACATATTTAGATTCTTCAATCTCTCCTCATAAGTCATTCTATGAAGACCTTCCACCTTTTTGGTCGCCCTTCTCTGGACCGCCTCCATCCTGTCTCTGTCCCTTCGGAGATACGGTCTCCAGAACTGAACACAGTACTCTAGGTGAGACCTCACCAAGGACCTGTACAAGGGGATTATCACTTCCCTTTTCTTACTCAATATTCCTCTCTCTTTGCAGCCCAGCATTCTACTGGCTTTAGCTATCGCCTTGTCACATTGTTTTGCCGACTTCAGATCATTAGAGACTATCACCCCAAGGTCTCTCTCCTGCTCCGTACATATCAGCCCTACTCCCCCCATTGAATACAGTTCTTTCGGATTTCCACACCTCATGTGCATGACTCTGCACTTCTTGCATTGAATCTCAGCTGCCATATCTTCGACCATTCTTCCAGCTTCCTTAAATCCCGTCTCATTCTCTCCACTCCTTCCGGCGTGTCCACTCTGTTGCAGATCTTAGTGTCATCCGCAAAAAGACAAACCTTACCTTCTATCCCGTCCGCAATGTCGCTCACAAAGATATTGAACAGGACCGGTCCCAACACCGATCCCTGCGGCACTCCGCTCAACACCGCTCTCTCTTCAGAGTAAGTTCCATTTACCATCACACATTGTTTTCTGTCCGTCAACCAGTTTGCAATCCAGGTCACCACCTCGACACTCACTGCTAAGCTTCTTATTTTATTCACCAGTCTCCTGTGCTTAATTCTTACTCTGGGGAGACTGCTTGGGGTAAGAGGTTGTTATGCTGGGATGGGGGGGGGGGGGGGGCAGGGCAGTGAGGGAGTAAGGAGGGTTTTTTTATTTACTACATATGGCCACAAAGGTGAGGATGCCTATAGGGCTACATGCCCCTTTAAATCTAACAGGACAGGCCAGGAACAAGTGATTTTCCTGTCTGTGGCAACAAGCAGAACATTCCTGTGGGATTTACTTAACTGCGGTACTCAGATTTAATAAATCACGTGGGAATTTTCTTGTGGTAATATGATGTGGTAATGCAGCATTGTACCAAAGCTTAGTAAACAGGCCCATAGTTTACTAGGCTGAAAGAAGATCAGAGATCCATTCAGTCTTACCATATGATTGCTTAACTGCTTCTACACAGGTAAAGATGGAAAAATACTGTTCTATTACAGTTAATTTGGCAGTAGTAAAATCAGTTATTTCCAGATCCCAAACATGATTAATTTAGAATCACTAAATGAGCACGTTCCCTAGGTTGTATCCAGCAAAAAATGTCAGATAATTGGTGACAAAGGCTATTAGAAAATATCAGAAAATCCCCCATGTCTTCCAAATTGCCTCATCTCCTGTGTCATCGCAGATTCTTATTCAATCTCTGGTCATTTCATCCCTTGCCATTACCACTGTCCTCTGTAGCAGGAAATAGCATATGCAATTAGAGTGCTAAAATTAATGACTATAGACGCACCTGCAATCTAAATTATTCAAAGAGAAATTTCTAATGAGGATTATAAAGGAAAGGTCTCACATACTGTATAAAATAAACATATTTTCTTATAAGTATTTTGACAATTTTTTGCTCCTTGTTTGATGAAAAATTTACAATTTTAAAAACAATTAAATGGAGCCAGAGCAGAAGCTATCTCTGGGTTCAAATGCTTCAAACTCCCCAGATGCATTGCAGGAGATGATTTTGAGTAGCATAATGCAGGTCATGGTACAGAAATCAAGAACATTTATAATATATAGAGGATAACTTTTAAACAACTCCATGTGGCTGCATTTATGCGCATATATGACCGTATGAAGATCTACAATAGTATTTTATAACATCATGTATCAAATACACCTGTATTATAAAATGCACATATATCTATTTCCAACATATGCAAGTATGTATGCTTATATGCAAATATAAACCATGCAAGATATGAGGCAGCATGGTTTTACCAGAGATAAATCTTGTCAGATGAATCTGATCAATTTCTTTGATCAGGTGACCAGAGAGTTGGATTAAGGGAAAGCACTAGACATAGGGGCAGATTTTAAAAGTCCTGCGCGCATAAATCCAGAACAGAGGCAGGCTGCTTGGCTTGGCGCACGCAGGTTGTACGATTGTGCACCCGCCTGGTGTGCCGACCCTGGATTTTATAACATGCGTGCGGCAGCGCACACATGTTATAAAATCAGGCGTAGATTTGTTTGCGCCGGTTTGGGCGAACAAATCTACACCCACGCATAACTTTAAAAATCTACCCCATAGTGTAGTTGGATTTTAGCAAGGCCTTTGATACGGTTCTGCCAGAAGACTTATAAATAAATTGTGTGCCCTTGGTATGGAACCTTGAATGACTGTAGAAAAAGGCTGAATGGGAGGTGACAAAGGGTAGTGGCAAATTGAATTTTTTCTGAGGAGGGGGTAGTTACTAGTTATATGCCTCAGGGATCATTCCCTGGATCGGTTCTTTTCAACATTTTTGTGAGCAACATAACAGAAGGGCTGACGGGAAAGGTATGTCTTTTTGCCGATGATACCAAAATATGTAATAGTGTGGGCAGCCAAGAAGGAGTGGAAAACATGAGGAGGGATCTAGAGAAGCTTGAGGAATGGTCTAAGGTCTGGCAGCTAAGATTTAATGCTAAAAAATGCAGAGTAATGCATTTAAAATGCAAAAACCCAAGGAAAAGGTACAGCATTAGGGATTAAATTCTTCTAAGCACAAAGGAAGAGCGACATCTGGGGCTAATTGTATTTAATGATCTTAAGGTGGCCAAATAGATGGATGAAGCCTTAGTAAAAGCCAGAAAGCTGTTTGGCTGCATAGGGAGAGGAATGGTCAGCAGAAAAAGGGAGGTAATTTTTCCCCTATATTGGTCCCTGGGTGAGACCTCATTTGGAATACTGAGTACAATTCTGGAGTCCGCACATTCAAAAGGATATAAACAGGATGGAGTCGGTCCAGAGGGTGGCTACTAAAATGGTCAATGGTCTTCATTCTAAAGTATATGGGGTTAAACTTAAAGATCTAAACATGTATAGCTTAAGAGGAAAGGCGAGATAGGGGAGATATGATATTCAAATATCTAAAAGCTTTCCACACACAGGAGGTAAGTCTTTTTCAATAGAAAAGAGGCTCTAAAATAAGGGGTCATGAGATGAAGTTGAAAGGGAGTAGACTCAGGAGTAATCTTAGGAAATATTATTTTACAGAAAAGGTGGTCGATATGTGGAACAGCCTTGCAGTAGAGGTGCTGGAGACAAAAACAGTATCTGAATTCAAGAAAGCATGGGATAAATACATGGGATCTCTAAAGAAGAAATGAGAATCATAATGCTAAATTAATTGGATGGATGGGCAGACTGGATGGGCCATAGGGTCTTTTTCTGCCGTCATGTTTCTATTTTAATGCATTGAACTTGTGTAATTTTCCTACCTATTTTAAAAATATATGTGCAAAAAAAATGCAGGATTTGTTCGCGTAAAACCCAATTTACATGCTGAAGTCAAAATATTTTAAAACATGTACATAATTGAAATTACCAGTTTTCCAGTTCCTTCACCAATTTGCCCAGTCCTTTTCCAGGTCATCTAGCCCCTCCGAGTTCTTCAGCCTGAACTCCCCACAATTCAGTCAGATCTCCCATCCAGCCACTATTGCACCATAAACAAGTCTGATTCCATTAAGCAAGATATTTAGCAGGTGTAAAATTATGCAAGTAATTTGCCAAATGTGCATGAACATAACTGTTGGCCCCACCCTGGAATATCCCTAGACCACTTTTTGTTGCACAGGAGGTGGACCCTTGGGCCAAGGTGGGGTTGACACTACCCGTAGGAGAGATCCTCCGTCGGCAGGCGGAGTGGGCTGACTAATGGAGGCCGGCTGCAGTTTTGCCAATACCAGCCCTCGTTCCCCATGGGTTGAGCCTTTGGGTACCGGGGCCAGCTGGAGTTAGGTGGGCCTCCGTGTGTAGTAGTCAATGAGGAGATGGAGAGGTCAGCCCATAGGCAGCAACAGTGAAACTGAAGAGTCTGTACTGGACGAGGCGGAGTCCTGGAGACCCGGTGCCAATAGGAACCAAAGTCTGACAGGGGACGCCCGAGCAAGAACAGGCCAAAGCCTGAAAGACCAAGTCCAGGACGAAGACAGTGGAGGCATCGTAGAACAAGCTGAAGTCAGGGCAGGTGGCAATCAAGGAGCGGTGGCAAGGCAAGGCTGAAGTCAAGACCAGGAGAGAGACAATAGCATGGTCAGGCAAAACAGAGGACTGGACTAGGAGATGATCAGTAGCGTGGTCAGACAAAGCAGAGGTGTGGACTAGGAGATGATCAGTAGGGTGGTCAGGCGAAGCAAAGGTCTAGACTAGGAGATGATCAGTAGCGTGGTCAGGTGAAGCAGTGGTTGGGTCCAGGAGAAGATCAATAGCGTAGTCAGGCAAAGCAGCGTTCAGGTCCAGGAGAAGATCAATAGCGTAGTCAGGCACAACAGCAGTCAGGTCCAGGAGAAGATCAATAGCGTGGTCAGGCAATGCAGTGGTCAGGTCCAGGAGAAGATCAATAGCGTAGTCAGGCAAAGCAGTGGTTGGGTCCAGGAGAAGATCAGTCCATAAGTTAAGCTGGGTAGCACAAACACAGGAACGAAGAAGACAAACCAGGAACAGGAACTCGAAGGGATCAGGAACCAGGAACATGATGGAATCACCAGGAGGCAATGAAGTACATGACCAGTGTGGAGACCTGTTGCAAAGGCAACTAACAGGAGCTGAGCCAGGTCTTATATACCGGAGCCTCAGAGTTGTCATCATCCAGGGCCGTGGCCAATTTCCCACCGCAGGCCCTTCAAAGGAAGCAGAGATGCGCACATGCGCGCCTAGGGAGAGGCGCAGCGCTGAATGGCGGTGTCTCTCCATGGACCATGCGGAGAGGTCTGCTGCAGAGCACAGGAGTCCATCGTAGAACCAGGAGTGCCGGGGGCAGCCCGGGGATGGAGACAGCAGCCTTCAGCCACAAGGGGAGCCAGATACTGGATTAGGCAGCAGAGGGTAAGAGGTCCTGGCACATGCAACAGTATCCCCCCTATGCCCCCCCCCCCCCCTTGGAGGTCGTGGTTTGCCTGGATGGGCACGATGAAACTGGAGGAGGAGGTTTATATCCAGGATGTTACGAGCTGGTTCCCATGAATTCTCTTCTGGGAGGGCCGTACCTCTCCCAGGAGAGGAGTTTTCCCACCGGCGGCCCCTAGGGTGAACATCAAGAACCTCATGGACCTTGTAAGTGGTGCCTCACTCCGCAACCAGCTGGGATGGTTCAGGAACCTTGCGCGAAGGCCACGATAGGATTACTGGCTTGAGAAGTGACACATGGAAAGTATTATGGATTCCCAAGGTTGGTGGCAGCCGAAGCTAGCAAATAACAGGTCCAACACGACTGGTGACTGGGAAAGGTCCGATGTATCTAGGTGCAAACCTTTGGGAAGGTATCTTAAGATGAATGTATCGTGTACTCAACCAGACTTTCTGGCCAGGGAAGAACTCAGGAGCAGAGCGTCGATAAGTATCCACAGACTTCTTGGCCAGGGTTGCGGCTTGACGTAGGCGAAGATTCGTCTGATTCCAGAGAGCCTTAAAGGCATCTGCAGTAGCTTGCGCAGCAGGACAAGGTACTGATAACGGTATGGGTAGAGGTGGTCAGGGTTACTTACAATAAATAGAGAAAGGCGATGTGCCTGTGGCAGTGGCAATATGGGAGTTGTGGGAGAGCTGCACCCAAGGAAGGAGTTCAGACCAGTTGTCTTGACGGTCATTTATATAGGCGCGAAGAAAGGCCTTCAAAGAGCAGTTCATACGTTTGGCTTGTCCGTTGGCCTGTGGATGGTAAACTGTGGTGAGGCTGATGTTGATGCCAAACTTACTGCAAAGAGTGCGCCAGTAATGGGCAACAAACTGTGGACCACTGTCCAAAATGATGTCCTTGGGTAAGCTGTGCAGACAAAATATGTGGAGGAAGAACAGGCATGCCAATTCTAGAGCAGAAGGTAAGCCTGGCAATGGAACAAAATGAGCCATTTTTTAAAACCTGTCGATGGTAACCCATATGACCGTGTGACCCTTAGATGGTGGTAAGTCCACAACGAAATCTGTGGAGAGATGTGTCCATGGTTCTTCAGGAGCGGGAAGTGGTTGAAGCAAACACCAAGGTCGACCAACCGTGGCTTTCTGTTGAGCGCAGGTATTGCAGGAATCCACATACGCTCGTGCATCAGAGACCATAGTTGTTACGCTTGGGCTGAGTTCAGGGGTAGTGAACACCACCCAAAAGGGTGGCTCCAGGTGGAGAGAGACAGGGATGGCTGGAAACCGTGTCTGGGTCCCGGCTGGGTCAGGGCAGATAGCAAGTAGCAGTGTCTGGGTCTAGGCTGAGTCAGGGCAGGCGGCAGTTAGCAGGGTCTGGATCCAGGCTGGGTCAGGGCAGGAGGCAGATAGCAGTGTCTAGGTTCAGGCTGGGTCAGGGCAGGCGGCAGATAGCAGTGTCTAGGTTCAGGCTGGATCAGGGCAGGCGGCAGATAGCAGTGTCTAGGTTCAGGCTGGGTCAGGGCAGGAGGCAGAGCAAGGCAGGTCAGAAGGCCCGTAGGCCACACACAGTAAGCGGGGCAAGGCAGGTCAGAAGGCCCGTAGGCCACACACCGTAAGCGGGGCAAGGCAGGTCAGAAGGCCCGTAGGCCACACACACACAGAAGGCCCGTAGGCCACACACCGTAAGCGGGGCAAGGCAGGTCAGAAGTCCCGTAGGCCACACACACACAGAAGGCCCGTAGGCCACACACCGTAAGCGGGGCAAGGCAGGTCAGAAGGCCCGTAGGCCACACCCACACAGAAGGCCCGTAGGCCACACACAGTAAGCAGGGCAGAGAGCCCGTAGGCCAAACACACACAGACAGTAGAGCAGAGGGCCTGTAGGACCGCATGCACAGTAAGCAAGGCAGGGCAGGGCAGAAGGTCCGAAGACCATACACGGCACAAGGTAGAAGGCCCGAAGGCCACGCAAGGCAAGGCAAGGCAAGACAAGGTAGAAGGCCCGAAGGCCGCGCAAGGCAAGGCAAGGTAGAAGGCCCGAAGGCCACGCAAGGCAAGGCAAGGCAAGGCAAGACAGAAGGCCCGAAGGCCGCGCAAGGCAAGGCAAGGCAAGACAGAAGGCCCGAAGGCCACGCAAGGCAGGGCGAGGCAAGACAAGGTAGAAGGCCCGAAGGCCACGCAAGGCAAGGCAAGGCAAGACAAGGTAGAAGGCCCGAAGGCCACGCAAGGCAAGGCAAGGCAAGGCAAGGTAGAAGGCCCGAAGGCCACGCAAGGCAAGGCAAGGCAAGACAAGGTAGAAGGCCCGAAGGACACGCAAGGCAAGGTAGAAGGCCCGAAGGCCACGCAAGGCAAGGCAAGGCAAGACAGAAGGCCCGAAGGCCGCGCAAGGCAAGGCAAGACAGAAGGCCCGAAGGCCACGCAAGGCAAGGCAAGGCAAGACAAGGTAGAAGGCCCGAAGGCCACGCAAGGCAAGGCAAGGTAGAAGGCCCGAAGGCTGCGCAAGGCAAGGCAAGGCAAGACAGAAGGCCCGAAGGCCACGCAAGGCAGGGCGAGGCAAGACAAGGTAGAAGGCCCGAAGGCCACGCAAGGCAAGGCAAGGCAAGGCAAGGTAGAAGGCCCGAAGGCCACGCAAGGCAAGGCAAGGCAAGGCAAGGTAGAAGGCCCGAAGGCCACGCAAGGCAAGGCAAGACAAGGGTAGAAGGCCCGAAGGCCACGCAAGGCAAGGCAAGGCAAGACAAGGTAGAAGGCCCGAAGGCCACGCAAGGCAAGGCAAGACAGACAAGGTAGAAGGCCCGAAGGCCACGCAATGCAAGGCAAGGCAAGACAGAAGGCCCGAAGGCCACGCAAGGCAGGGCAAGAGAAAAGGCCCGAAGGCAAGGCTAGGCAAAGCAAGGTCAAAGGACCACACGCACAGCAAGCAAGGAAGGCTAGAGCAGGGAGCCCAGGCGAGCTCGATGCCGAAGCACCGAGGGAACTGTCAGGCAGGGTTATAAGGGAAAGCCCAGAACATAGAGAGGAGAAGGGAGATAGACTGGGCCTGTCAGGAGAGCCAGCTCTAGAGGGACCCCTGGTGGTGAGGCGGTTGCACAGCAGCCATAGCCGTAACAGTACCCCCCCCCTCAAGGCCTCCCCCTCCTCCTGGATCCCATTTTTGCAGGAGGTACTCAATAATAACGTGAGACCACTCCGGGGGCGATGCGGCAGGTTCAACTCTCTCCCGAGGCAGCAAGGCAGTCCATAACCCTTCCTGGAGTAATAAGGCAGACGCAACCCCAACCTGGGGCAGCAACATAGTCCATAACCCCTCCTGGGACAAGGCGGCAGAGTTAGACCCCTCCTGGGGTAGCAGAGGCGGTGCAGATTTCCATAACCCCTCCTGGGGTGACAAGGGGAACATAAACCCCACCTGGGGCAGAGAAATAGACCGTAATCCCTCCTGAGACGACAGCAGGACTGGTCCGGACCCGTCCAGGATCGGCATCAGGGCCGGCACAGACTCCTCCAGGGTCGGCGACCGTAGGACCAGTACGGGCCCCTCCCGAGTCGGCAGCTGGATCGGTACAGCAGGCTCAGATGGTTGAGTAACAAAGTCTGTTGGCAGGCCCGGTTCGGACCCCTCCGGGGACGGCAGCAGGGCCAGTTCAGCAGGCTCGGATGGCTGAGTCAGAAAGTCTGTCAGTAGGACCGGTTTGGACCCCTCCGGGGACGGCAGCAGGACCGGTTCAGTAGACTCAGATGGCTGAGTCAGAAAGTCTGTCAGTAGGACCGGTTCGGACCCCTCCGGGAACGACAGCAGGACCGGTTAGGACTCCTCCGAGGACGGCAGCAAGGCCGGTTCGAGCCCCTCCGGGGGCGGCAGCAGGACCGGTTCGGACCCCTCCAGGGGCGGCAGCAGGACCGGTTCGGACCCCTCCAGGGGCGGCAGCAAGACCGGTTCGGCAGTGTCAGACGGCTGAGAAACACAGTCTGTCAGTAGGACCAGTTCAGACCCCTCCAGGGGCGGCAGCAAGACCGGTTTGGACCCCTCCAGGGGCGGCAGCAAGACCGGTTCGGCAGTGTCAGACGGCTGAGAGACACAGTCTGTCAGTAGGACTGGTTCAGATCCTTCCGGGGCCAGCAGCAGGACAGGTTCGAGCCCCTCCGGGGGTGAAGCAGCGGGCTCGGACTCCACTCGAGGTGATGCAGTGGGCTCGGAACCCTCTCGGGATGATGCAACAGGTTCAGGCCCCTCTCGGGGTGATGCAACAGGTTTGGGCCCCTCTCGGGGTGATGCAACAGGTTTGGGCCCCTCTCGGGGTGATGCAACAGGTTCGGACCCCTCTCGGGGTGATGAAACAGGCTTGGACCCCTCTCGGGGTGATGCCACAGGTTCAGACCCCTCGCGGGGTGATGCCACAGACTTGGGCCCCTTGCGGGGTGATGCAGCAGACTTGGACCCCTCTTGGGGTGGTGCAGCAGGCTCAGGACCCTCTTGGGGTAATGCAGCAGTCTTGGAACCCGCTCGGGATGATGCAACAGGTTCAGGCCCCTCATGGGGTAATGCAGCATGCTTGGGTGGCAGAGCAACAAGGTTAGAATTAAGGCGCAGGGAAGACAAAGATTGTACTGCCGTGGGCTTGATACCTTGAGTCAGAAGCTCCTGCTTTTGTTTCTGGAGGAGCTGCTTAGAGAGGGCACAGGCAGTTCTAGGACGTCTAGGGAAGGTGCTCGTTAGTGTCTTAACTGCAGCTGTGGGAAGCAGAGCTCTGCTAGAGTTAATTACTTCTCTCAGCTTTTGTTTCTGAGGCTCTAGCGTGGAAGTTATAGAAGGCTTCTTAACCCGGTGAGTTCTAAGATTTTCAGAATTAATACTTGTTTCCTGGTAGCAAGTTTTTTCCAAAGTGTCCAGAGATGAAGTGCTAGAATACTTAATCCATAAACTGTTACATGAAATAATGTTGCTAACAGGGCCAGAAGCTGAACGCCCGGTAGTAGAACTAGCTGAGCTTTTGGGAGAAACAGATGGCCCGTTAGCTTTGCAGCGGGGGCAGGGTTCGCCTGGAGGCAAAAGGCACGGAATACATGAACATTTCCACCATCCTGGCTGTGGAGTAGAATAGTTTAAACACTCTTGATAGACAGAGACATTTCTCTTATTGCAGTTACTGCACGACCAGTGTTCCTGACCAGCAAGTTGACAGGCTAGACAGTTCTGATAGCTTAGGTAATTCAAGGTCTGACAGGAATTGCAGGTATAAAACTTTGAAGGAGGCATCTTGTAATAGTGAAAAAAAAGTTGACTCACCAGTAGCACACAGACCTATCTCTTCCCCTGGAATTTGATGGCTTCGGCATACTGTTACGCTTGGGCTGAGTTCAGGGGTAGTGAACACCACCCAAAAGGGTGGCTCCAGGTGGAGAGAGACAGGGATGGCTGGAAACCGTGTCTGGGTCCCGGCTGGGTCAGGGCAGACAGCAAGTAGCAGTGTCTGGGTCTAGGCTGAGTCAGGGCAGGCGGCAGTTAGCACGGTCTGGGTCCAGGCTGGGTCAGGGCAGGAGGCAGATAGCAGTGTCTAGGTTCAGGCTGGGTCAGGGCAGGCGGCAGATAGCAGTGTCTAGGTTCAGGCTGGATCAGGGCAGGCGGCAGATAGCAGTGTCTAGGTTCAGGCTGGGTCAGGGCAGGAGGCAGAGCAAGGCAGGTCAGAAGGCCCGTAGGCCACACACCCACAGAAGGCCCGTAGGCCAGACACCATAAGCGGGGCAAGGCAGGTCAGAAGGCCTGTAGGCCACACACCGTAAGCGGGGCAAGGCAGGTCAGAAGGCCCGTAGGCCACACACACACAGAAGGCCCGTAGGCCACACACTGTAAGCGGGGCAAGGCAGGTCAGAAGGCCCGTAGGCCACACACACACAGAAGGCCCGTAGGCCACACACCGTAAGCGGGGCAAGGCAGGTCAGAAGGCCCGTAGGCCACACCCACACAGAAGGCCCGTAGGCCACACACAGTAAGCAGGGCAGAGAGCCCGTAGGCCAAACACACACAGACAGTAGAGCAGAGAGCCCGTAGGACCGCACGCACAGTAAGCTAGGCAGGGCAGGGCAGAAGGTCCGAAGACCATACACGGCACAAGGTAGAAGGCCCGAAGGCCGAGCAAGGCAAGACAAGACAAGGTAGAAGGCCCGAAGGCCCGAAGGCCCGAAGGCAAGACAGAAGGCCCGAAGGCAAGACAGAAGGCAAGACAGAAGGCCCGAAGGCAAGACAGAAGGCCCGAAGGCCACGCAAGGCAAGGCAAGACAAGACAAGGTAGAAGGCCCGAAGGCCGCGCAAGGCAAGGCAAGGCAAGGCAAGACAGAAGGCCCGAAGGCCACGCAAGGCAGGGCAAGGCAAGACAAGGTAGAAGGCCCGAAGGCCATGCAAGGCAAGGCAAGGCAAGACAAGGTAGAAGGCCCGAAGGCCGCGCAAGGCAAGGCAAGACAGAAGGCCCGAAGGCCACGCAAGGCAGGGCGAGGCAAGACAAGGTAGAAGGCCCGAAGGCCACGCAAGGCAAGGCAAGACAAGGTAGAAGGCCCGAAGGCCACGCAAGGCAAGGCAAGGCAAGACAAGGTAGAAGGCCCAAAGGCCACGCAAGGCAAGGCAAGACAAGGTAGAAGGCCTGAAGGCCACGCAAGGCAAGGCAAGGCAAGACAAGGTAGAAGGCCCGAAGGCCACGCAAGGCAAGGCAAGGCAAGACAAGGTAGAAGGCCCGAAGGCCATGCAAGGCAAGGCAAGGCAAGACAAGGTAGAAGGCCCGAAGGCCACGCAAGGCAAGGCAAGACAGACAAGGTAGAAGGCCCGAAGGCCGCGCAATGCAAGGCAAGGCAAGGCAAGACAGAAGGCCCGAAGGCCACGCAAGGCAGGGCAAGAGAAAAGGCCCGAAGGCAAGGCTAGGCAAAGCAAGGTCAAAGGACCACACGCACAGCAAGCAAGGAAGGCTAGAGCAGGGAGCCCAGGCGAGCTCGATGCCGAAGCACCGAGGGAACTGTCAGGCAGGGTTATAAGGGAAAGCCCAGAACATAGAGAGGAGAAGGGAGATAGACTGGGCCTGTCAGGAGAGCCAGCTCTAGAGGGACCCCTGGTGGTGAGGTGGTTGCACAGCAGCCATAGCCGTAACAATAGTGGGCCACGAGAAGAAACGCTGCAGCAGAGCTAGAGTTTGTGCTCATCCTGGGTGGCCAGCAAACTTGGAATCATGTGCCCATCAGAGAACTCTTTCACGGAGGTGACAGGGCACAACAGTTTTCCTAGCTGAAACTGGGTGAGTCGCAGACAAGCAGATAGAAGCTGGGTCAATGATATGACTGGGTTATTCGGGAATGTCTTCGGGTTCAAAGGAATGAGATAGGGCATTTGCCCAGAGATTCTTTTCAGCTGGGCGATACCAGAGTTCAAAGTTGAAAGTAGAGAAGAACAAAGCCCATCAGGCTTGACAGGCATTGAGACACTGGGCATGACTCAAGTGTTCAAGGTTCTTATGATCAGTAAATATCGTAAATTTGTGCTGAGCACCCTCTATAAAGGGCACCATTCCTCCAAGGCTAATTTAATAGCGAGTAATTCTTGGTCTCCAATACTATAGTTTTGTTCTGCAGGGGAGAACTTGCGAGAATAGAAAGGACATGGAACCAAAGATCCAGATGTTGAATGTTGACTCAGAACCTTCCCGGCCCCAATAGCAGAGGCTTCCACTTTGATCAGGAAGGGGGCGGTTTGGGTCAGGATGATGAAGGCAGGGTCCAGCAAGGAAAGCCTCTTTGAGGTGCTGAAAGGCTGTAATGGCTTCCAGGGTCCAGCTCCGGGTATCTTGGCCCTTATGGGTCATCGCAGTGAGAGGAGCTGCCAAGGTTGAATAACAGGAAATGAAATGGTGGTAATAGTTTGTAAATCCAAGGAATCATTGCAATGCTTGGAGGCCTATGGGCCAAGGCCAGTCTTGAATTCCTTTTTTCAGGGTCCATGGAAAATCCTTGCTGTGAGATTATATACCCCAGGAAGGGCAAACCAGACTGTTCAAAGAGGTACTTGTCCAACTTTGTGAAAAGATGATTCTCAGGGAGATGTTCAAGGACCATGCGCACATCTGCACGGTGTGTAGCAAGATCCTTAGAAAAGACAAGGTTATCATCTAGGTATGGGCCCATAAAGCAACAAGGTAGGCAATCTAGAAAAGCCATGAGCAAACATAGGAAAGTAGATGCCAAAGAATGTCTTTTTCAATATCTTTATTGGCTGGAGACGTGTGAGAACAATAAAAATGCCCGACTCAGGCTGAGTTTCGCCACATCCAAGTAGCTGCCTCAGGGGTTTTGCAAATAACTTTGTCGAATTTTGTAGCAAATTGGGAATTATTCCTATGGGTTATCGCACATAAATCGCAGCACAGACGTATCTTAATGCAGAACAAGTAGCTCATAATCTCTTGAAGGCTCCATAGGCTTAACGGTGCCTCATATGTTTAAGCTGCCAATCAGTATGTGCAGTCTCTACTCGTACCAAACAGAAAGGTACGAGTGGAGATGGCACTAAGACTTCAGGTGATCTGTATGGATACTGGCATGTATGCACATGTATTTTATACCATGCGTGCAAATATGCACACAATATATAAATATGCATACATCTATCCAACAACATGTTTACTAACTAAAAGTATGTGGCATGTACTATAAATATAGCCACATAAGTTTTAAATAATTTGACTAATGGCAGCAAATATTCAGCTAAGTAGCCCTGTGGCGATTTAAGGCAGCATGGATTCACCAGGAGAAAGTCCTGTCAGACAGATCTGATTTTTTTCATTGTGATTAGAGAATTGGATTGAGGAAGAGCATGCAATGTGATTTACTTGGATTTCAGCAAAGCTTTTGATACAGTCATGAAAAGGAGGCTTGTGCATAAAATGAGAAGCTTGGGTGTCGGCGCCAAGATGGTAGAGTAGATTACAAATTGGTTGATTTACAGGAGACAGAGCGTAATGGTAAAAGGAACCTACTCTGAAGAGAAAACTGTGATAAGTGGTGTGCCATAAGGATCGTATTGGGACCAACTCTGTTCAATATCTTGTGAGCAACATTGTGGAAGGAATAGAATGTAAAGTTTGTCTATTTGAGAGTAATGTAAGGTACATCCCATTACTCAAATTAAAGAGGACTGAATGGGAAGAGGAAGCCAGTGTAGGCAGAACTAGTGGAGGGGGGGTATAATTAACTACACCTCTCAGAGGGCCACAGGGCTGAGGGAAAAGGAGATTGTGCAAGACCAGGAAGCAGGTGCTGCCCTCATTAAGAGGGAGCTACTACATATCCATTGCTGGTGGGGAAACCAAACGGAAGAGGACAGCAGGGGGAAAGAAGGAGGGGAAGCAGCTGGCATTTAACAGCAGAGAAAGTGCCCAACTGGATTGCAGCGGGAGGAGTAGGCAAAGCTGAAATCCTTGGCATTGAAAAGTGAGTAATTCAGCTTGTGGGTTTCCTACAAAGGGGGAGGTGGTAATCCTCCCTAACCGGTGAGGAAATAACCGGGCTGGGGGCAGGGTAGCTGGCTTTGAACTACCATTAAATATAAGTCCTTGTACTGGTGACAAAACAACCAGCACTGAACTGCCACCCAGTGAAGTACTTGGGCTGGGGATAAACTAGTCAGCAGAGTGACAGTACTAGAGGGAAGAACCAGAGCTATTCCAGACACATGTGCTTTTAGCCCATATTCCAGCAACGTTGGTCATAGGATCCTGCAGAGGAAACTGGTCTGGGGAAGCTCAAGCAGCAAACATCTACCCAGTGGGTCTTTACAACTGGCGGAAGCAGTGGGATTGCGACAGGACCACCCAGATGGCTCAGAAGCAGATAGCTGAAACCTCCCTGGCACAGGCAACAGCTCCTCTCAAGAGAAAGGAAAGTAATTACCTGGGCTCTGAGGGGATGATAACCAGGTAAAGGGAGCTGTTCAAGTGTTTTATTTATTTTAAAAAGTTTGTATACCACTTATACATGGGTAATGGTCTAGGCGGTTTACATATAAAAACATACATAAATGAATCCTAACAGATAAAATGATAAAACAGACTTTTAAGTGTAAACAATAATAAAATAAAATTTAATAATATGAGATAAAACAAAAACTATAGTCAGAAAGTAAAAACTGAAACTTAAAATATAGATTTGGAATGTTAAGACGAACATCGTGATATGAATGGAATGGGTAATAAAATGGAAATTGGGGAGCAATTATTCAGGGTAATGGAGATAGAAGGCAGTGACACATTGATAGGTTTTTAGTTTTTTTCTAAATCCTTTAGGGTTAGTTATGAGTCTTAGTGTCATTGGTATAAAATTTCAAAGCAGGGGGGCCTATCATGGAGAAGGTGATGTTCAGTCTTGCAATTTTGACTGTCGGGACTTCAAGAAGGAATTTATCGGTGTTAGAAAGGCAGGAGTTAAACTAAGCTCTGGTAAGGGGCAAAGCTTGTGAGGGGGGTGGAGGGGGGGGTCTTTGGACTTGTGGGAGACCGCACTCGGGTTTTCTCCTTTTGTTTGTTTCCCCGAAGGTGCCGGCGGGATAGAGACGGAGAATATATTGATCGAACAGATGCAAAAACAACAGGAAACTACACGCAAGCTCCTCCAGGTGACCCTGCAACAGTAGAATGAACAATAGCTACTGCTCCTGAGGCTATTAGAGGAACAGGCAAAAGAGACTCGGACACTGCTCCATCAAGCTAGGGTGAGATAACACAGTACAAAATTTCATTTTGTGAGACTTTCCTCACTCCAAATGACGTCAAATCTTCACCAAGGTGAACTGTGCTGTTTGTATGTTTCACTCTACATGCGAAGCTGCCCCTAAATCACCACCAACACCTCACCTCGACCTATTAGATGGCCTTCCTATAGAGATATAAAAAGGTGCACACAGTGAGGCCCTCCCCCGAAACGCTCTCTTTCTCTCTCTCTCTACTCCACTCCTCCCTTTTCCCCCTTCTCCCCCTTCTCCCCCACCCCAAGCCCAGAAATGGCCAAATGCAATTCAATAAATTTATCACAAATTGTGTTATGGCCATTTGAGGCATATTGCACAGCCTAATGCCAGGAAAAAGGTGCAGTTATTTCCAGCATTAAAAACATGAGATAGCATGCGTTATGCTATCACACGGTGCGATATTGCCCCTCATTTAACTAAATCCTGCCCAAACTCCTCTCCAATCCCACCCCTCCCAAAAATTTGCATTCACGCCGTGTGTTACAATTCTTTTCGCATGCGTTAACGCCATAACACATTTTGATGAATGTCCCAGTTAGTGAGCTATATGGTGCAGTTGAAGGAAAGGTTGTATAAGGTCCACAAAATAGCTAGGGATAATCTACAGAGAGCCCAAGAACACCAGAAAAGCTATTATGACAAAGGGGTCCGAGCGAGGGAATTTAAGGAAGGAGATAAAGTTCTAGTATTGGTACCCACTTCCCCACACTGCTTGATAGCCAAGTGGTGAGAGCCCTGTGATATCCACAGGAAGCTGGGACCAGTGGATTATGAGGTTACCCAGGGAAGAAACAAAACTCAAGTCTTCCATGTAAACTTGCTAAAACCCTAGTTTGAAAGAGATGCCTTAGGGACAGGAAGAGGAAGTGGATGTGGGCCCCGAGGTAGGCCAGTTATCAGGAAAGGAAGACATAGAGATTGTCCCCACACTCACCCAGGAACAGAAACAGGAGGTGCAGGCAGTGATTGATCGATTTCAGGACATATTTTCTAAATATCCAGGGAGGACTAGGATAATCCAACACAAAATATACATGGTGCCAGGGAAAATAGTGAGGCAGAAACCCTATAGAATCCCCAAAGCCAAAAGGAAGGAATTTGATAAACCACTAGAAGAGATGCTGGAGTTAGGGGTGACTGAAGAATAACATAGTGAATGTGCTAGTCCCATGGTTTTAGTCCCAAAGGCTGATGGGATGACACGATTTTACATTGATTTTCAACAAGTAAATGCCATCTCCTGCTTCAGTGCATACCCAAAGAATTAAGGATCTCTTCGAGCAATTGGGAAGTGCCCGATACCTGTCAACCCTAGACTTAACCAAGGGATACTGGCAAATCCTATTAGACCAGAAGAGCCAGGAAAAAAATGGCCTTTATCACTCCCAGGGGTCTATACCAGTTTAAAGTGCTCCAGTTTGGAGTACACAGGGCTCCTGCCAGTTTTCAACGGGTGATCAACATAGTCGTAAGGCCACATCAGACTTATGTGGGAGCATATTTAGATTATGTTATAATTTTTTCAAAAACTTGACAAGTCAAAAAATGGAACATCTAACAGGGATCCTGCAATCACTGTGACAGGCTGGATTAACAGTGAATCCAAAAAAGTGTGCGCTTGGAAAAGCAGAAGTCTAGTATTTGGGACACATGGTAGGGCATGGACGTATAAGACCCAGGCTTAAGAAAATAGAGGCCAGTGAGAAAACTCCCCGGTTTGAAACAAAGAAACAAGAGCCTTTTTAGGGTGAGCAGGCTATTATAGGAGATTTATTCCCAATTTCGCAGATCTCACAGCCCCATTAACCGAGTTGCTAAGAAAGGACCACCCAAATCAAGTTAGGTGGGATAGTGAGACTGAAGGGGTTTTCAAGGAATTAAGGCAGAAATTATGTTAGAACCGAGTATTACAATGCATTGATTTTCAGTACCCATTTATACTGCAGACAGGTGCCTCAGACATAGGGTTGAGGGCAGAATTTTCTCAATGAGTGGGGGATGAGGAACATCCAGCCCTCTATCTCAGCAGAAAGTTAGGGACAAATGAAAAACATTATGCCACCATAGAAAAAGAGTGTCTGACAATTAAGTGGCTGTATTACGTCACAGAGAGACCACATACATAGAAATATGTATGTGGTCACACAAGAAAAAAGCCAAGAAACATTTGAAAAAATTAAAGTAGTAAAAATGATGTATACTTGTTAATTGTATCTTAGGAGTGTTGATACATTGTTTGTGCAATATAGATTTTATGTTGGTGTATGAATGGTGGTTGAATGTGTGAGTTTAGATTTTAAAATGTCTAGAGAGGTGAATACCTTGTGATTTCTAATAAATAATAAATTATATTTCTATGTATGTGGTCTCTCTGTGACGTAATACAGTTATATGACATCAGAGAGTGGTATAAAAAGAAATTCCCTTTGTTTAATTACCTTGACAATTAAGTGGGCCATGGAAACTCTCCAATATTATCTCTTAGGTAGAACCTACACTTTGATCACAGACCATGCCCCCCTAAAATGGCTCAACCAGATGCAAACTTCAAATGCTCGCCTCATGAGGTGATACACGGCCCTACAACCTTTTAAATTTACAGTACAGCATTGGGCCGGAAGGGATCACAGAAATGCAGACTTCTTCTCCCAAGATGCAATTCCCTCTGAAAATGGGAAGGAACCAGGGACCTGTGAAAAAAGGGAGGATGAATGTAATGGGAGGTTCATCCATTTACTCAGATTAAAGGGGAGTGAAGAGGAAGGGGAAGCCAGTGTAGGCAGAACTAGGGCTGGGGGAGGTGATAACCTCACCTCCCAGAGGGCCACAGTGCTGAGGGAAAAGAAGATTGCTCAAGACCAGGAACCAGGTGGTGACCTGATTAAGAAGGAGCTACCGGATATCCAAAGTTGGTGGGGAAACCAAACGGAGGAGGAAAGTAGAGATGTGAATCGTGTCCTCGATCATCTTAACGATCGATTTCGGCTGGGAGGGGGAGGGAATCGTATTGTTGCCGTTTGTGTGTGTAAAGTATCGTCATAATCGTTAAAATCGTGAGCCGGCACACTAAAACCCCCTAAAACCCACCCCCGACCCTTTAAATTAAATCCCCCCCCCAAATGCCTTAAATTACCTGGTGGTCCAGCGGCACACTAAAACCCCTAAAACCTCCCCCCGACCCTTTAAATTAAATCCCCACCCTCCCGAACCCCCCCCCCCCAAATGCATTAAATTACCTGGGAGTCCTCCGTAGCGGCGGTCCGTGGCTAAATCGGGGGAAGGGGGAGAGCACGAAAACCGGCACACTAGATCGTGAGGTCTTCAGCCGGCGCCATTTTTCAAAATGGCCGCCGCAAAATGGCGGCGGCCATAGACGAAAACGATTTGACGCAAGAGGTTGTTCCGGACCCCCGCTGGACTTTTGGCAAGTCTTGTGGGGGTCAGGAGGCCCCCCCAAGCTGGCCAAAAGTTCCTGGGGGTCCAGCGGGGGTCAAGGAGCGATTTCCTGCCGTGAATCATTTTCCGTACGGAAAATGGCGCCGGCAGGAGATCGACTGCTGAACGACCTCCTGCAGTTTTCCGTATGGAAAACGATTCACGGCAGGAAATCGCTCCTTGACCCCCGCTGGACCCCCAGGAACTTTTGGCCAGCTTGGGGGGGCCTCCTGACCCCCACAAGACTTGCCAAAAGTCCAGCGGGGGTCCGGAACGACCTCTTGCGTCGAATCGTTTTCGTCTATGGCCGCCGCCATTTTGCGGCGGCCATTTTGAAAAATGGCGCCGGCTGAAGACCTCACGATCTAGTGTGCCGGTTTTCGTGCTCTCCCCCTTCCCCCGATTTAGCCACGGACCGCCGCTACGGAGGACTCCCAGGTAATTTAATGCATTTGGGGGGGGGTTGGGAGGGTGGGGATTTAATTTAAAGGGTCGGGGGTGGGTTTTAGGGGGTTTTAGTGTGCCGGTTTTCCTGCCCTCTCCCTTCCCCCGATTTACGATTTTTTGACGATAAATCGGGGGAATTGGTATTGTATCGTGGCCCTAACGATTTTTGACGATTTAAAATATATCGGACGATATTTTAAATCGTCAAAAAACGATTCACATCCCTAGAGGAAAGCATGGCGAAAGAAGGAGGGGAAGTAGCTGGCATTTGGCAGCAGATAAAGTCCCCAACTGGACTGCAGTGAGAGGAGTGGGAAAAGCTGAAATCCTTGGCATTGAAAAGTGAATAATTCAGCCTGTGGGTTTGCTACAAAGGGAGAGGTGGCAATCCTCCCCAGCCGGTGAAGAAGTCACCGGGCTGGGGGCAGGGCAGCCAGCTTTGAACTGCCTTATATATAAGTCTTTGCACTGGGGGACAAACTAGACAGCAGGGAACTGCTTTCTATTAGTGACGGTACTGGAGGGGAGAAGTGAAGGGGAGAACCAAAGCTATTCCAGACTCACGTGTGCTTTTAGCCCATATTCCAGCTCTGTTGGTCGTAGGATCCTGCAGAGGGAACTGGCCTGGGAAAGCTCAAGCAATGGATTTCTACCCGGCGGGTCTCTACAGCGGATGATACTAATATCTGCAACAGATTGGACATGCTTGAAGGACTAGAGAAAATGAAAAGTGATTTAAGAAAGCTTTAAAGAGTGGTTAAAGATTTGGCAGCTGGGATTCAATGCCAAGAACTGCAGAGTCATGCATCTGGGATGTGATAATCCAAAAGAGTTGTATATGATGAAAGCGAGGGGGGGGGGGGGGGGAGAGTGATATACATGGAGCAAGAAAGAGATCTTAGGGTGATAATGTCTGGCGATCTGAAAGTGGCAAAGCAATGTGCCAAGGCAATAGATAAATCCAGAAGAATGCTGGGCTGCATAGAGAGAGGAATAATCAGTAGGGATGTGAATCGTGTCCTCGATCGTCTTAACGATCGATTTCGGCTGGGAGGGGGAGGGAATCGTATTGTTGCCGTTTGGGGGGGTAAAATATCGTGAAAAATCGTGAAAATCGTGAAAAATCTAAAAATCGCAAAACCGGCACATTAAAACCCCCTAAAACCCACCCCCGACCCTTTAAATTAAACCCCCCACCCTCCCGAACCCCCCCCCCCCAAATGAGTTAAATAACCTGCGGGTCCAGCGGCGGTCCGGAATGGCAGCGGTCCGGAACGGGCTCCTGCTCCTGAATCTTGTTGTCTTCAGCCGGCGCCATTTTCCAAAATGGCGCCGAAAAATGGCGGCGGCCATAGACGAACATGATTGGACGGCAGGAGGTCCTTCCGGACCCCCGCTGGACTTTTAGCAAGTCTCGTGGGGGTCAGGAGGCCCCCCACAAGCTGGCCAAAAGTTCCTGGAGGTCCAGCGGGGGTCAGGGAGCGATTTCCCGCCGCGAATCGTTTTCGTACGGAAAATGGCGCCGGCAGGAGATCGACTGCAGGAGGTCGTTCAGCGAGGGTTCCGGCGCCTCGCTGAACGACCTCCTGCAGTCGATCTCCTGCCGGCGCCATTTTCCGTACGGAAAATGGCGCCGGCCATGCGTATGGCCAGCGCCATTTTCCATACGAAAACAATTCACGGCAGGAAATCGCTCCTTGACCCCCGCTGGACCCCCAGGAACTTTTGGCCAGCTTGGGGGGGCCTCCTGACCCCCACAAGACTTGCCAAAAGTCCAGCGGGGGTCCGGAACAACCTCCTCCGTCGAATCGTTTTTGTCTATGGCCGCCGCCATTTTGCGGCGGCCATTTTGAAAAATGGCGCCGGCTGAAGACAACACGATTCTATTGAGGGGGCCGTTCCGGACCGCCGCCGTTCTGGACCACCGCCGGATCCCCAGGTAATTTAAAGCATTTGGGGGGGGGGGGTTCGGGAGGGTGGGGGATTTAATTTAAAGGGTCGGGGTGGGTTTTAGGGGGTTTTAGTGTGCCGGTTTTCCTGCCCTCCCCCTTCCCCCGATTTACGATTTTTTAACGATAAATCGGGGGAATTGGTATTGTATCGTGGCCCTAACGATTTTTTGACGATTTAAAATATATCGGACGATATTTTAAATCGTCAAAAAACGATTCACATCCCTACTACCCACTGTTTTGCAGTTGGGATTTTGGACATGCATCCAAACACATGTCCAGTTGCACTTTGAGCCAAGCAATGCTGCTGCATTGGCCTGAAAGCCTTTTGACAGTCAATTTTAAGTGCAATAAAAAATTTTCTTTAAAAAAATTCAGAACCATGTTTTTGTGGTACTTTGATATTTAAATAAGGTGGTTGGTGGTAAGTTAATGATTACAATCTGAAACATAAGGTATCGTGGTTGGTACCATAGACTGTATAAGTATGAAACAACCATTGCCCACCATTTCTATATATTAGTTGAGAAGTTATTGAGCAGTTTTTTTCACAATAACTGGTTTTTCTAAGTGTTCAAGTTTTCTTTTTTTGTGTATCATTTTGTTCACCTGCTGAGTAGAAATTTTTTGTATATTGGACTGTCAAATGTAGGCCATCCATATTGTATAGTCTTTTACTGCTCCATATACGACCACAGCCTCCATTGTATCCAAATCTACTTTCTTTACACCAAATTTTGAGTCATTTATACATTTTCTATCTTTCTTATCCTTTCCTTTCCCTTTCTGTGAGCAGATAATATTTCAGATAAAGCAATATTCTCTACTATGGGTTTAATCTCCTATCCCAGAAATTGGAAATCTTTCTGTACTTCTTGGATACTGTTTCTAGAGAGGTTGTTGATCCCCAGAAAGATGACAACATTGATATTAAAATCTTTACTTTATTCTATAATTGCACCAACTACCTGGTTTGCATTTCTACCAGCTGAAGATCCTGGAAGACATTTAACTTTGGTGTCGCCCTTGAAAAGAAGTCCCAAATTAGTTCCTCTAATGACTGAATCTCCTATCAGATGGAGCTTTCTTTAATGAGGTTTGATAATGTCAAAGGGCTTTCAGTTGCGCTGGGTGGCGTCTTCCTTTACAGACATCCACTTATTATCTGTTGGAGGAGCAGCTTCAGTTTCCAAAGCATAAAAGGCATTATATAAGGGTATCAGTGTGGACACCCCAGGTTTAACAGGAGTGTGTACCCCACACCATTGCCAGTTTCACCAGTTCATTCACCAGTTCACCAAGTTAACAGCTAGGTCCTCCAAAGCCCCCTGGATGAATAACTTACAATCCCCCCAGTTACCCCAGACTCTTAAAAACTCTCAGGAATGCTATTTCTTTAATTTTTTTTTAACTTACACCTCATCCCTATCAGAAATAAAGTTAGACAACAGCAGATCTGGGCACGTGCCCAGGTTTGTAAGTATTTATGTGCACATCTCTTGGCTATGCCCTGAAATGCCCATGTCCCACCCAGACCACACCCATGGTCCACCATTTTGTTAATTCTTTGTTTGATGTGCGCACAGTGGGAGATATGCATGCATCTGGGTGGCTTTTAATATTTGGTGGGCGCATGCAAGCCAGACTTGTGTGTTGCATGTGCCGGCCACGGCAGGCCCGCGGTCGGGCCCACTTACCCCGTTTGCCTGCTCCAGCACCTGGTTCCACCTCTCTTGCAGCTGTGGGCAGCCGCCTTCGTGCGCGGGCTGCTCCCGTTGCTCCCAGCTCCTCTGCGGATGCCACAGCTCTGTGGCGGGCCTCCCGGCGCAGTCCGCAGGGAGACGCCATCGTCTTACGCCATGCCTCTCCCTAGGTGCGCATGCGTAACTAGCCTACCTTTAAAGGGGCCGTGGCGGGAAACCATCCCGCGGCCCAAGATGATGACATCACTGGGTCCTGGAATATAAGGCTGGGCCCAGCCAGTACTTCCTTGCCTTGGCAACAGGTCTCCACGCTTGTCATTTCCTCTGTGCTCCTGATTCCTGGTTTGTTCCTGCTTCATCTGTGTTCCTGATTCCTGATTCTGCCTTCCTTCTGGTATTCATTCCTGTTCCTGAGTTCAGTTTCTACCCTGTTTGTCTCACTACTGATTTATACCTGGCTTTTACCTCTGCTTCGTATGACTACGCTACTGATTGATACCAGGCTTGACCTCTGCTTCATCTGACTATGTTCCTGCTTGACTCCTGGATTGACTTTTGCCTTGCCTGACCATCCTCTGTTTGACTCCCGGTTTGACCCGTGTCCATTTGCCACTTCTCCTTGCCTTCCGGCTGTCCTGATCTCAGCCTGCTCTACCACACCTCTGCTGAATCTACTCTGGACTTGGCCTCTCAGGCTCCGGCCTGTTCCTACTCAAGAACACTGTCTTGCTCCTAGTTCCCTTGGCGCCTGGGTCTCCTGGACTCAGCCTTGTCTGGACTTGTTCTCCGATCTCTTTGGTGCTGCTGGCCCCTGCCTGATTCTCACATTGCTTCTGGGAAGACCTTGGACGGAGGCCCACCTAAGACCAGCCGGCCCTGGTACCCAAGGGCTCAACCTGCGAGGAACGAGGGCTGGTATTGGCGAATCTCTAGCTGGCCTCCTTCAATCAGCCAGCTCTGCCTGCCGACAGTGGGGACCCGTAGGGCTCGCTCTGCGGGTAGTGTCAACCCCACGTTGGCCCAAGGGTCCACCTCCTGCGCCACATTGTGCACATATCTCCTGATGTTGATGCATGCTGGGTTTTTTTAATTCTTCACTTTGTGTGCATGTACTCATTTTTACATGCGCAACACTTTTAAAATTCACTTTTTATTATTGGACTTGATATACCACCTTAATCCAAACAATCTCCACATAACTCCTCCCTCAAACCCATCCCACATTCTATAAAAGAACATGACAACTCTCCTCTCAAATTCCCCATTGACAGTATAAAACCAAAACTTACAATAAATTCTCCTACACCCCACCCCTAACCCCAGATTCCTCTTACATTATCACAGTTTTCAGCTTTTTGGACCAAATTACACCAAAAGCATCTGATAGATGGCTCACATCTGCTTTTGAAATTGTCTACATGTAGACACTCCCATGTGCATTTAAAAACATCATTTACTTGATATATTGTTTTGTATTTTGTGTGATTCTATTTATTTTTTCATGTCTTTAAATTGTTTGTAAAATTCACTCCAGCTTTCTTTCCCCTGATGCAGGCAATTAACTAAAACATAGCCATGTTGGAAATATTTTATTTTTTGAACTTGGTGGTTATTTAATAAATTGTTAACTTATTTCTACTGTTGATTGGTTTCAGATTGTGTTATTATTACTTATTTTATTATGATATCTTTATATTTTATTACATTTATATTTACATTATTATATATTTGTATTTTCTCATCACATTTCTTTTTTGCCACAGCTCTTTGTTTTGTTTTCTGCCAATTAAATTATACCAAAAGAATTACACAAAAGAAATGCCAAGTTAAAAACAAGAAATCTATTTTACACAAAACCTAAAGGTTTATCAAATAGAAAATAAACTGAGATTTTCCCATTAAAAGCTGCTGAAAACTAGAAAATAGTATGCACTAGAACAGAGAAAAGGTACCAACAAAAATATTTTCACCTATTCCTTTTACACTTTATAATAGTAAACAATAGCAAACATTATACAAAATAACATACTGTAGCAGTGGCTCCCCAAAGACTGAAATAATGACAACTACAGGTAATACCAGAAAACTCATATTAAGCCCTTCAAATAATCTTTCTTAAAATGTGAAGTGGGAAGAAGCAAGGTTGTGCGTTTCTAATTAAACTAAACAGTGGATATATTATTTTTTTGTGAGACAAATCCACAGAGACAGTTTAGAAGAGCATCTAGCTTAGACAACATGATTGATGAATCCAGGGCTAAAACACTATTCCCCTAGTTAATATAGCACGTGATAAAAACAGAAAGTCTGAAAGTGAAATCAAGACTATTTCCAAACTTACACAGAAAAATAAGTATGAAGCTAAGAGGTGATTATAGGGACAGCAATCTCATGTTATAACACTAAGATCAGGGTTCCTAGTCTCTTGCAGTTTGGCCCTTGACTCAGAATTACATGTTATCTGCAGAATCACTGCAGGTGACCAGGTGGAGCATACATGCCAGTAGAAGTGGACAGCACATGCAGTAGTAGTGCAGTACTTCAGGCAGTTTCCTATTCAGCTGCAGTGTGAGGTCAGAGTATTGCACTTTGAACTATGCAGGATACCATACTGATGGTTCAAAGAATGACACTCTGACCTTGACTAGAAGAGGAGAAGGATGCAACCTGAAATGCCATGCCAGCACTGTCCTTCACCTGCTGTCAATCCAGGATCCAATGGTGGAGGAGATTGGGTGGGTAGGGTATGGATTGAGTGAGGGAATCAAAGAAGCTGTGGGAAAAGAGTGAAAGAATAGGTTGGAGGGAGCATGGGGTGAGAAAATCCTCACTATAGAAATGTTTGATTAAAGATTTTTTTATTCGCAAGTTGAATGCCTGGAGTGTTGCTTATTTAACACAAATTATTGGTGTTTGAGAGTTTGCTATTATTTACTATGGGTCCTCAGCAAAACCTTTTCTTTAATTATTGGATTTACTAAACCTATAGAGCCATCTGTATTTTGCTTTTTGATTCCTGAATAGTAAACAATCATGGCAGTTTTTATGAGCTCATATTAGATTCTACCATTTTTAGAAACCTGAAGATGATCCCTATTTCAAGCCATTTAGAAGCCTATGCAATAAAATACTTGCTAAAAAATGTTTAGCGTGAGACCATAAACATTTTAATGCATAATAAAATGCCACCAAATGGCAATGCAATAAATTTTAGTGAGTAGGTAGTAAAAAATGTTTCCAGTAGCCTGTCCACACTATTAGCATGCACAGTAACAAAAAAGTACTAACGTGTCTAAGCTGGGCTGATGCAAGGGTATTAGATGCTCTAAGCAAACCTTCAGCCTTGCATGCTCCCCCCTTCCCAATTAATTTTCAGGCTCGTAGCCAAACCCATGCCCCACTTTGAGTTTTTGATGATTAAATTCAACAATCATGATAACTCCAAGCACCACACCTTTCAGAATAATCCTATAAAAACATAATTGGACATCATTATTTTAAATATACAAATATATTTCAGAAATCATGTCAGAGTCTGATGAATGTGTCAAGAAATACAAATTTATAAATTAAAAGAAATCCATACTGCATTGCTAAATACAATCTCTGAAATGGCTGGCTGAGCAGGTCAAGGCGTGAGGAACAGTGTGAGCTTGAGCCCTTAATGTTGAAGCGTAGTTGATGCTACCTCATGGGAAAGTCCACGAGCCCTATGCTGACAACTGGACAATGCACCTTTTAGCAGGCCAAGCTGGAGCTTCACCTCTACCAGCTACCTCCCCTGTAGATTGAGCCCTTGGGTTCGGTGGCCAGTAGGACTTAAGTAGTTCTGAGGGAGATCTAAGATAGAGTCCAGACATAGGCCTAGTCAGGGCAGGCAGCAGACAGGGCATAATCAGGATTCAAGGCAAGATCAGGTCCAGGCGGCAAACAAGGGATGGTCAAGTCCGAAGCTGAAGTCAGAACCAGAGAAACAGGCCAAGACAGACAAGACATGAAGGAACAAGATAGGACAAGATGGACGAAGCAAGGAAAGGCAAAACTCCGAGGAGAAGGGCAAGGATAAGGTAGAGAGACAAGATGAGGCAACAAAGACAGGGCAGGAGCAGGAACAAGACAAGGCAGGTGAGACAAGGCTGAATGAGATTGGAAAAGAAAAGGCTGGTTGAGGATGGATGAGGCAAGGCTGGACAAAGCGAGGCTGGCAAAGCAAGGCTAAATGAGGCAAGGCAGATCAAGGCTGGAAAGGAGGACAGGGCAAGACCAAACTTGGGCAGACATGACCAAGCACTAGAAGCAACACAATCTGAACTAAGCAGGATGACCTGATGCTGATGCAGGCCTAGGGCACGTGGCTGGGGCTTATGTACCCATTCACGTGATATCATCCAAGGGTGCCGGAAAACAGGATTCCCACAGCAGGGCCTTTAAAGATATGAACATAAGAACATGCCATACTGGGTCAGACCAAGGGTTCATCAAGCCCAGCATCCTGTTTCCAACATTGGCCAATCCTGGCAAGTACCCAAAAACTAAGTCTATTCCATGTTATTGTTGCTAGTAATAGCAGTGACTATTTTCTAAGTCAACTTAATTAATCCTTTTTTAAACACAGCTACACTACCAGCACTAACTACATCCTCTGGCAATAAATTCCAGACTTTAATTGTGCATTGAGTGAAAAAGAACTTTCTCCGATTAGTTTTAAATGTGCCACATGCTAACTTCATGGAGTGACCCCTAGTCTTTCTATTATCCGAAAGAGTAAATAACTGATTCACATTTACCCATTCTAGACCTCTCATGATTTTAAGCATCTCTATCATATCCTCCCTCAGCTGTCTCTTCTCCAAGCTGAAAAGTCCTAACCTCTTTAGTCTTTCCTCATAGGGGAGCTGTTCCATTCCTTTTATCATTTTGGTCACCATTCTCTGTACCTTTGCAACTTTATCTTTTTTGAGAATTGTACACAGTATTCAAGGTGCGGTCTCACCATGGAGCGATACAGAGGCATTATGACATTTTCCGTTTTATTCACCTTTCCCTTCCTAATAATTCCTAATATTCTGTTTCCTTTTTTGACTACTGCAGCACACTGAACCAATGATTTCAATTTGTTATCCACTATGAAGCCTAGATCTCTTTCTTGGGTGGTAGCTTCTAATATGGAACCAAACATTGTGTAACTATAGCATGGGTTATTTTTCCCTATGTGCATTTCCTTGCACTTATCCACATTAAATTTAATCTGCCATTTGGATACCCAATTTTCCAGTCTACAAGATCTTCCTGCAATTTATCACAATCTGCTTGTGATTTAACTACACTGAACAATTATGTATCATCTGCAAATTTGATTACCTCACTCGTCATATTTTTATCCAGATCATTTAAAAATTTATTGAAATGTACAGGTCCCAATACAGATCCCTGAGGCACTCCAATGCCCACTCCCTTCCACTGAGAAACTTGTCCATTTAATCCTTCTCTCTGTTTCCTGTCTGTTAGCCAGTTTGTAATCCACAAAAGGACATCGCCACCTATCCCATGACTTTTTACTTTTCCTAGAAGCCTCTCATGAGGAACTTTGTCAAATGCCTTCTGAAAATCCAAATACACTACATCTACCGGTTCACCTTTATCTACATGTTTATTAACTCCTTCAAAAAAGTGAAGCAGATTTGTGAGGCAAGACTTGCCTTCGGTAAAGCCATGCTGACTTTGTGTATGGGGGAAGGGGGGCCAGAAATTGTTCAGGGGAGCAAAAATAGCTGACTAGCAGTAATTTTCGTGCTAGCTTGGCTAACTTAGGTGCCCAAATATAGGTTCTGCAGTGGCAGATCAAAATCTAGCCAACTAGATTTAAGTTAAAATTCAGCCATATCACTACTTAGCCACATACGTTATGCAGCTAAGTCGCTCCACTCAGATCCACCCACTACATGCTCACAACGTACGTGGCTAATTTTTTAACTGTATAAGTGACTTATGTGGCTAAGTGGTTGCTGCTGAGCGTAGGCATATATCCAGTGGCTGCTATTTAGTTGGATAAGTTACACTTGTTTGGCAAAATAGCACTGAGCGCTCTTTGAATATTGACCTCACCATAGATAAAACAATAGAGCATTTTATAGGTTTCAAGGGAAGTTAGAGGGAAGTTAGAGACATTCTAGCAGCTTCATGGGCTGATCTTTTCAATGTTTCTTTAGAGTCAGTAGTAGTTCTGGAGGATTGTAGACAGGCAGATGTAGTTCCTATTCACAAAAGTAGAATTAACAAGGAGGCTGGGAACTACAGACATAAGAACATAAGAACATAAGTACCAATTACTATGACTTCTGTGGTGAGCAAAATAATGGAATTGCTGCTAAAACAGAGGACACTGAAGTTTCTGCAATCCAATGGATTACAAGATCCAAGGCAGAATGGCTTTACCAGAAGTATGTCTTGTCAGATGATTCTGATCAATCTCCTTGACTCAGTAACCAGAAAGTTGTTTCAGGGAATGGTGCTAGATGTAGTATACTTGGATTTCAGTAAGGCCTTTGACATGGTTCCACATAGGTGACTTATAAATAAATTGATCACTTGGGGTATGGGCCCTAAAGCCACTGACTAGGTTAGAAAATGATTGAGTGGAAAGTGACAAAATGTATTGATAAATGGAGTTCACTCAGATGAGGCGGATGTTACTAGCAATGTGCCACAGGGGTCGGTACTTAGACCGGTTCTTTCAACATTTTTGTCAGTGACATTGCAGAAGGATTATCAGGAAAGGTTTGTCTTTAGATGATACCAAAATTTGCCAAAGAGTAATGTTATGTTTGGCAAGCCGCAGGGTAGGTCTGCAACTAGTCACTCTCTCAGACTCACCCCAGTGCCTCCTTCACCTCTTGATGCATCAGGAAGGCCACCATGATGCAGTGGCCCCAGCATCCAATGCGGCTGGCAGCAGCAGCAGAAGAGAAGGAATGACCCATGGACCTTGACTGCCTGGTCTGCATCTGTGTGTAAGTGAATGGGAGGCAGCCTGGGATGAGTGGGTGTGTGAATGGGAGAGTGCCTTTGATGGGTAGGGATATGCGTGTATGTGTGCACATGAACATTTGGGAGCCTTCCTGGGATGGGTATGGAGTGTGTGTGTGTGAGAATGGAAGCCTGCCTGGGATTTGGGTGGATGTGAATGGGAGCTTGTCTGGGGTGTGTGTATGAGAGTCAGCCTGGGTTGTGTGAGTGTGAGAGAGAGAGAGAGGATGGGAGCTGCCTTGGTTTTGTGTGTATGAATGAGTGAGAAAGAGAGAAAGAGAGAGAGAATGGGTACTGCAGGTGGATTCCAACGTGCCAGCAGCTGAAATGAGGTTGAGGGCCTGACGCTGCCAGTAGATCCCAACCAAAGAAGAGCTGGAGATGCCTGTGGATTTGTCTGAGAGGGAGCATACGTGTGTATGAGCTTGTGTGTGTATGCATGTATATAAGAAAGAGAAGAGAAAGTTTGTGAATCCCACTCCTACTAATCCACGACAATCTCAGGGTGACTGAAAAGCAAAGTTGCAGGTTTGGAAAGCGTGAATTTTTAAAATATATTTTAGTTTGATTTTTCAGATGTTATTTGATGTGTCTGCTGTTTTGAATATTTTAATGATGTTTGGGACATTTAAAAAAACTTGTATATGAGTTATTAGTTATTTGATCTTTTATTCATCAGCTTTTTAAATAATATTATTAGTATGTTTTCAGTATTGTGACTATGTATTTATTTTATTTCTTGATTTTATTGTTTGATGTTTGAGGAATGGTGATTGTTCTGTTTTTTTATGGTTGCACTGCATAGAGAATTTGGCTTTTTGCGGTTTCCCATTCAGTTTTTGTCTGCACATTTGTATTTCTACTTTATGGTTGCTTTATTCTGTATTTGGTGATAGTCTGTTTATGTTCTGCATGTATGACTGAGGTGAGGCATTTTCCTAATAGGAAGTGTATTAGTGTATTTGGGCATTCATAGGGTCAAGCCCACACACAACTCACATCACAATAGGCCTAATATATAATACATAGAGAATTTGGCTTTTTGCGGTTTCCCATTCAGTTTTTGTCTGCACATTTGTATTTCTACTTTATGGTTGCTTTATTCTGTATTTGGTGATAGTCTGTTTATGTTCTGCATGTATGACTGAGGTGAGGCATTTTCCTAATAGGAAGTGTATTAGTGTATTTGGGCATTCATAGGGTCAAGCCCACACACAACTCACATCACAATAGGCCTAATATATAATGCAAATATAATGTAAGTGATATTTTTAGCTCAGAGTATTGTACTTTGATATTTTTCATGTAAAATATAAATACATAACTCTTAACTGTGTGTGTGGAATGGGGCAGGGGGCATTGTGCAAGGCTGTAAGGTTTGCCTAGGCCACCTAATATTCTTGCACCAGCCATGGGTTCAGGGGAGGGGAATAGTGTTAGTTTTTAAATTGTGTATCACTGAAGGGAGCTGGGCCATTTTTTGGTGGGCCCGGGACAGAGAATGAATGAACGGGGGTTGGGGGGGGGGGGGGCAGCACAGTAATTGTTCACACAGGGCAGCAAAAAAGCTAGCACCAGCCCTGAGGCAGAGAGACAAGATAAGGTAACAAAGACAGGGAAGGAGCAGAAACAAGACAAGTTTGGGTGAGGCAAGGCTGGATGAGACTGGATGAGGTTGGACAAGGCAAGTGGGACAAAGCTGGATGAGGCATGGAGGGACAAGATTGAATGAGGCAAGGCTGGACAAGACAAAGCTAGATGAGGCAAGGCCGGATGAGATGAGACTGTTCGAGGCAAGGCTGGACAAGGCAAGGTGGGAGGAATCAAGGTGGGACAAGGATGGAAGGTAGAATGAGGTAAGACCAAAATGGGGCAGTCAGTACCAGGCACCAGAAGCAATGCGCTCTAAACTAAGCAAGATGACTTGATGCTGAGGCAGTGCTAGAGCGCAAGCTGTGGCTTATGTTCCCAGCTGTGTGACATCATCCAAGGGCACAGGCAAACAGGACTCCCTCCACAGGGCCTTTAAAGGCACATGCACCACCTACAGGAAGAGCATCATAGGAGGAGAGCAGCAGCATCTTAGCAGAGCCGGAGGTAAATGAAGCTGGTCCCAGTGGCCCGCCGCAACCAACAAACATAACACAAGGATGTTTCCCCTTACAATTCCCCATAGCAAAATTCAAATTCTGTTGTATCCTCAGTAACAGTAAGATAAACTCCCTCTATTTCCAGGCATTTTGTGAAGTTAACCCTAGACTCTGCAAAAAAAAAAAAAACCTCACTCAGAAGTGTCAGAACCCATATAGCAAACCTTCCAAACCAAAACAACGCTAATTTCCAGAATTCAAACAGCAACAATCCTCCCTATGAAAAAGCAACACTGTAAATATTACACCAGGCCCTAGAACACCAGTACTATTCCTGCTATAATTCAACATTTATAAACTGCTAGACGGTGACTGTAATACTGTACAGATATACATAAGAGACGGTCCTTCCTCTAATGAGAATACAGTATAGTCAACATGGACAGACGAGACATTTGGGAAGTATGAGAGAAAACATTTAGGAGTGATTTTCCAAAACCATTTAGATACATAAAGGTGATTCTTAAAAGAGTTGCATGTGTAAAATTGAGCACGTGTGCACAGGGACAGTAACTTTGAAATGGGTGCATAGGTGGGAATCTGCATTGGCATGCACCCAGGGATGGGGCAGTTTTATAACATGTGTCCACATATTTATTTTATTAATATTTTTATATTCCGCTTTTCACATTTTTTCAGCATTTCAAAGCAGATTACATTCAGGTACTGTAGGTATTTCCCTATCCCCAGAGGGCTTACAATCTAAGGCCTGGATTTATCAAAATGCACTAAATATCACACGCAATAGAAAAAGGGGTGTGTTTTATGAAAATAGGCAGTTTATTACAATAATACCTATTCAAGTGCTAAGTTACTACACTTTGAGATAAGTGCCAGAATTGGGATCATGCCACTGAGGGGAGAGAGAGAGAGAGAGAGAACCTAGCCATAATGCCCTCACACTAGATAGGTATTTATATCTCTATGGGAGGCCCACCTTGTAACTTGAGGTAAGGTTTAGGTATTAGTGTAGGGGTTAGGGGCCACTTTGACATTCAAAGTGAGATGTACGAACAGAACAGTGCTCTCTTGTGAAGATCTGATGACCTTCGGAGTGAGGAAACTCACTCAAAGATGAGATTTGTGCAATGTTCTCTCAACCTAGCTTGATGTTACGCCATAAAGCTATTTGATAAATGACCCTGTAAGTTTGTACCTGAGGCAATGGAGGGTAAAGTGACTTGCCCAAGGTCACAAGGAATGACAGTGGGGCTCGAAGCCTGGTCTCCTGGTTCACAGTCTGATGTTCTAACCACTAGGCTACTCCTCCACTCCACATATTATAAAATATACTGGACATGCACACGTTTGCCCAATCTTAACTGCGTACGTGCCTAGGTGGGTACATCCTAATTCTACCACATAAATCAGGGAATTATGTAACAGGTGTGTGTTCACACCATTGCCAGTATCACCAATTCATCCACCAGTTTGCCCAGTGTTGAGATAGGTCCTCCAAACCCCCCCCCCCTCCCCCCGGTTTAATTGTAATCTGCTTTGAAGTGCCTCAGAATATAAATTGAATATCCAAACATGTTTGTAACTAAGATTCTCTGGGCTTATCCCATGCCCTCCTGGAGTCTGCAACAGATTTCAGGAAGTTGTGGTATAAGCATGGCGAATCCTTTAGCTGCAAAAAAATAAAGAGATAGCAGAAGAATTAGCAGCTGGTTCTTATAGGCAGGCTGCAAGTACAATACAACTAGATGCTTACAGAACTATCTGCTAGACTGCTTGCACCATCCAGGGACATAGGAGGCCAGATGATAAGGCAAATGTTGGTTGCTGATTGTATTTGAGCCTAGACATGGGAGAGGAGGTATGCTGGTTTAAGCTAAATAAGGAATCATGCATGCTCAGTTTCTAGGAGAATAATAGAGCGCAAAGGAAGAAGATGAAAAAATTATCTTGAATAAGAAAGATATACTACAGGTAATCACACTTTACGGCTGGCAGCTGGCATATATCCTTGGCAGTATAAACAAGAATATCTGAACAGACCGCTGGATAGGTCAGCTGATCTTTTTCTGCCATCATCTACTATGTTAATATAAACTAGAGCATTGATGCAAAGGACACACTTAGCATGCTAGACCCATACTATCAAATGACATCTAGGTCTGCAAGAAGGAGAAAAACTGACATTAGATGGTACCTTGGCCAGCCCTGGAACATCCATCCTATTAATGCCAGGGAATTAAATCAGCCTTGACTCTACAAGTCATTGACATCTGACCATACCCCCTGTAGAAGCAGTACGAAGTGCCAGAATCAATGTCAGCCACTGCTACTGTGGTGCCATGTTTAGGAAATCCAAAGATGGGGGAGGGGGAGGGGGATGAGTTACTATTGCAGTCCTGGGTGAAACTGAAGTCATGGGAAATACATAGTTGAAGAGGGCCTCAAAGCTCTCTGAAAAGACATCTGCAGTCAAACCAAATTAACCTCAAGATAGCCCTTGTCTCCCAAACTGCTGCTCTGGATCTAGACTCAGAATGCCTGCAATGGTCTTTGGATGGATAAACCACATCAAAGACTGCTTTAAAAAAGTGATTTAATCCTTCCATTTTATAGTAACTTCTGGAATGTCTATGTATTTACAAAGGTAAAAGCACTGTGCATTTTACATTGGAGAGTGCACAATTCTTACTGTTAGGTGAGCTCTTTCAATAGCATGCACATTAAAAAAGTTAAAATGTAAGCTAAGGCAGGTTTTAAATGCCTTAGCTAGATAGCATGTGGAATTGAGTTTACCAGACTATATACCATGTACATGATATCTCCAAAATTGCATATCATGTTTCTTCTTTTAGATTTGTATAGACAGTCATTTTATGTCGTATATGCTAGCATCTTTTTAGATCAGGTCAGTTTGCATGATGAATTGTTACTGCATAGTATGTTACTTTTAGCGCAAGCTGCATGGTCTTATCATGCATCCTAATTGTATTGCATAGGCCTTATAATTTAGTTACTACAGCTATAAATTCAAATAAAATAAAATATGATCAGAAAGGATATATCTTGTAATCTCAATACTTCTTTTTTTTAATTTTTATGCCATATATGTGTTCCTAACACCTGAAATAATGTTTTCTGTCATTTCAGTAAATAATATGTCATCATGCAAATTTAAGAAATGCATAAGAAATTTAGGCCTGGATTCACTAACACCGCTGCATGCGATAGCTTTAGAAAATAACCCCCTATGTTTCCTTTATTAAAGTTTAGTTTAGTTTATTTGTTTAATTGCCCAGTTTTCTTTGAGCTTGAATGAGAATTAAAGGAACAATAAATAGATTATAAGCATTCTAATACATAACATAAAATAAATATAATTTAAAAAGGTAAATAGAAAGAAAAAAATAAAACAGATAAAAAATACAGAAAATCCTGCAGGGGCCAATTATGTCTTCCTCGACTCCATACTGTTGTAACGTTTCTTTCAAAATAAGTCAATTTCAGCTAGTATTGTTTCTGTCAATTGAGTTATTCAGGGTTTATTAATTTAGATTGCCTAAAAGTTTTCCTTCTTTTTTATATTTTTCCTTTTATCTCTCCCATTGATGTGGATTACTTAATTGTAGCAGCTGTGCTTTTGTTTGTTTTTCTTTTTTCTTTGTTTTATTGACATTGTCACTTTTATGCTGCTGTATTTACCTAAGTCAAGGTATATCTTAATTTGTAAACTTAAAAATATAATAACGCTTTTTAAAAAGTACAGAAAATCCAACATATGCAATAGAGTGAACATCATGTCTCCAAGTGGAATGAAAAAAAAAACCATATAAGGAAAAAAATCAGTTGCAAGAGAATTGAGACTACATTACTGCAGTCAACAATGTTTACCACCACTGTGCTATGCATTAAGAATTATCAATTTATCACAATGGTGTATGAGAAACTAGCCTTTTGTATTTTATTATTTCAAAAATAATCTCTTGATGCAGACCCACATGCTTTAAAAAGTAGCTAGGCATAATGGTGTGAGACATCTGGGTTGGCAGATAAGATAAATTAGGAAAAGATCCAGAAGAACACCAAATGAGAACACTACAAGATAAATGTATCCTTGTTTAGTTTAGACAGACAAGGTATTCTTAGGTGTATTCTTCACTTCACAATAATGTACACAAAAACACATCTCATTTGCAAGTAATTTTGGCATCAAAATTCAATTAAAATTTGAAAAATGTGATAGAATATCCCAAAGTTTTGATTTTAATAGATGTGTGGTGTAACAAAATTACAAACTCATCATGATATGCAACCTTTAGCCTTTCACCATTGTACTAAGGGTAATTATCAAAACCTGGTTTTATGTCTGTCGATGGATGTTCTAGTATTGACTCACTCTCAGTGTGCATAAAAATATACCCATAACCCAGTTTCATGCAACCCTTGATGTACACTGAGAGAAGGCATTCTGGGCCAGGGCTAGGTGGAGTTGCATCTTATGCACTTAAAGGCGAATTTTAAAAGCCCTGTGCGTGCCAAAGCTGAAACATATGAGCACTAGTCAGGCCAGAGTGTGCTGAGTGGATTTTATAAGCCGCCCATGTAAGTGCGCATCTCCCGCTATGTGCACAAGTGAAAAATTGTTTAAAAGGATGAGGTATGGGCATGTCATGAAAGACCAAGCAATATGCATGTAAAGACTTATGCACACAGGCATGCTGGGGTCCACTCCCACATAATTTTTAGGGATGTGAATCGGGCTTCGGATGATTGAAAATATCGGACGATATTTTCAAAATCGTCAGAAATCGGGGGCTCTCCCCAAACGATAGGAAAACCCCACGATATTGATTGTGGGGGTTCTCTTATCGTTTTGGGGAAGGGCGGGAAAAACGGCACACAAAAATAACCCCTAAACCCACC